>NC_134492.1:43075115-43235115 GCF_040206685.1 Ascaphus truei | reverse complement strand
ACATTGTTATAAACTGCTATGAATAATATGGCATTTCTTATATTACTATTATATTGCATTGTATCAGATTATATTATACTATTAAACATTAAAATAAGATATATGGACAGACTTTATGTATTAATAATATCATATGTGCTTATACATTAACTTTATTGTAATATTGATTATAGATAGCGTCTTCTGTATTAGCAGACTAAAATGTGTAGTAACTATATTAAATCGCTTGAAAGTATATTTTTGATACAGTATTTGTTTATGTACACTAACAAAACAGGTGCTATGTATTTATTTCTAATATACTGTAAACGGGGGGGGGGGAGTTTACAGGAAACTCCCATTCATCACCAAAATATGCCTTAAAGATGGAAAAAGTAATACAAGCTGCATTTCTCGTTGTGTTCTAGTGATAAAACATGGTCTGGTGTGTGTGTAATGTTGGGCGATCACTCGTACTGCTCCAAGCAATGATATTAAATGCAAGCACGATATACACATTAACCAAACCAATATATACAGTACAAATAAATCCAATCTCATACAATGGTGTATTCATACAAGCAATGGTGTATAGTGTAATCTGGCTGTTAAAAATGCTTCAATTGTCATTGTGACAGCTAAACAGGAGCAAAAGTGTTAGTGGGGGTTTTCATATTTAGAATGAGGCTAATGCTATGTACCCAACCACAGCATGAATGGGAATCAAACCGCGTAGGAAACAGATGATAACCTTTGCTTTTAATAACACATGCATTATTTTAGCTCTAATACCAATATACTCTGCAGTGTGCACAACATCCAAAGCCTCCATCTTTATCTTAAAGAAAACTGTATCATTAACCCATTTATGGCTGGAGACGTTGTGTGTCACTTTCACATATCTTTCAAACAGTATACATTTCTCTCTATGAATCTGTATTCTGTTCTTCAGTGGGACAAAGTAAAATGGGTTAAACATGTTTTATTTGTTTTAAAGTGTCCAAATAAATTAAGATTTTCCCAGTCTTTTAGCTGTAAAAAAAAACATTTAAAGACTGCTTGTGCTTCTTTATTTTTTTGCAAAAATGTAAATGATCTGCGTGAGGAATTTGTGTTTTATGAACAAATGTCTGGGTTGTTCAATTGTTTTATGGTATATTTTATTACACGTCTGAAATATTTGTTGAAGAAAACTCTAGTCATTATGGTCACTGTGAAACCCATATTTTTTATATGATTTTGTATCCTCTGATTATGTGATTAGATACTTCCAGATGATAGGGTTAGATAGGGTTAAACTAACACAGTATTGGTGGTAAAAAAGGGATTTCTCATAGCTGCTTTGATGTCAATGGAGAATGAGTGGAAAAACTGTATTAATGATATCTGTTTCCAGATTTTCTGTACACGTTTATTACCAGTGCTGCCTGTTTAACAGAAGAGAATCCATATACACAGCTCCCTAATAAGGATAGCCATTGCATGCATTTATTTCAGAGGTTTGCAATCTGTGATCAGCAAAACAAAGTAAATAAAATGTTATAATGTGTGCAATCTTGTAATCTTGGAAACGGTGAACAGTATGTTCATTCATTGAATGTTTACTGGATACTCAAAATATATACATACAGTACACACATATTTCTAAACATATTAGAGCAGTATATGAATCTGCAGGGGTCATTTATTCATATTTATTGCTATTTGTATCAAATTACGTTATATTTAGCAAAGTTAAATATGTTTGTTAATTGTAATCTGTCTGTTAAATTTCGTGCTGTTTTTTGAGCCCTTGTTGCAGTGTTGGGAGACTTTGATAAATAATCTCTCTCTATATACCAATATGTTTAATTGTGTTTTTCTAACCCTTGAAAATCTTTGCAACTTTGCTTACACTGGAGAGGGTAATGGCATAACCATTTGCACTGATAAAAACGAAAATCAATGGAATAAGCTACATTTTATTAAGTCAGGAGGACTTCTCTGTCTCTGGCTCTTTATTTTGATGTATGTCTATGTGATAAGTTAGCAGAGGTATTTAAATTACACGTTCCTTCTTATCAGCATCCTCTAAAATCAAAGGACAGATCATACATCACAATAATCCATTATCAACACATATATTATACTTAAATTGAAATCCCTGTTTTTATTACTAGCAGTTGAATGATTTTGATAGAATTATGGATTTACTTTAAAAAAAAAAAAAAAAAAGGTTATTTTCTGGAAGATAAAATATGAGGCATTGTCAACTTATTTTAAAATTAGCCATGTTGGCAGAAATCTGGAAATATGTTGCCTGTCCATATAGTTTCCATTGTTAATATAGTAAATTATTAGGTATATATACAGTACTGTCCTTTATATGATTTAGGATTTTTTAACTAACATAATTTTACGATCATTTTGGTAAACATTTACGTACGTATCTTATATGTTTATTGTGCATGTATTTCGCCCAAATTTAAAGTGCATTTGTAATCCATCATATTCTGTAATAATCTTATTTTGTAAAACGTTTATGTCTGTATTCTGCTCACATAATCTGGGTTTTAAAGATTGTGGCAAAACGGATGCAAAAATAATGCAATAGATTTATTCAAGAAGAAAATCACACTGATCCCAATGTAGCTTTTTTTAAATCCTTGATATATATATCTGTTCTTGCCCTCCATTTGCAGCCATGAAATTAAATTAATAATCCCCTTCATTGTCCATGGTAAGTAATATTCGCAACAAATATATCCCAGAATTATTATTTAACCATCGTAGATCAAGTGGCATTATATGGCTCACAAACGCATAGGACACATGTAAGAAGCAAATGCTTTCAAATCATGCTGGATAAATATGGATAAAGTCTCTTTTTTAAATCTGCGTGAAGAGAGAGGGTCCTCCTGATTCCGGATTCATGTAGTTTTAACCTCAAATCAGGTTCATATGTGATGTCTTCAGAAGCATCTTTTCTTAGGCTCAGATATTGATACAGATATTGATATTGCACCCAATCCTCTGCCTGGATATGACCCTGGTGTCCAGCTCACTGAAAGGAGTCTTCTTGGAGTAAACTAGCAAACCACCATGTATAATGTAGAGTGCTCCAGGCTAAGGATCTACTGAAACCAGAAGGGAGTCCTCAGAAGGGAACCATTACCTCTAGCTCTGTTAGAACAGTGTTTAGAAGTTGGGAAGTGTGGAGTGAGGAGAAAAGCCCCATTGACTCTAATCACTCTCTCTCTGCAGAGAGGCAGAAGACAGGCATCTAGTGGAGAGAGAAAAAGGAATGGAAAGAGAAAAGGAAGAAAGTCATGGATCCAGGGAGGAGAAGAAAAGGAGGGCAAGACACAGAGAAAGAATAAAGACTGGAAGATATGGATAATACATTAAGAGTACAAGTCATGATGATAATAGTAAATTTCTTCTGAAAACAAACTGTAAAATAGCTAGGTTTATTGGTAGGAGGCTGGCATCTGGAAACAACGTTTACTCAAAGTACTTAAAAGAAGCCAAGTGAGTTTCAATTTCTTCTTTGAGTTGAAAAAGACGAGGGGAATGAAGCTTTGAAAAGATGCTGACAGCTGTAATAATCTGTGTCTTTCCTGCTAACCTCCAGCATAGATAAAGGAGAAGCCAGCATCCTACCCCCTGTAATAAAACATCAGGGCACTCTGTACAGAATTTGTATGCATCCTTGAACAGTTTAAAGTAAAAAAAAAAAAAAAAAAAAAAAAAATCAAAGTGGTTGCCCTGTAACATATAGATCTATACCTGTTAGCCGAGTCAGAGGGGTATAGTTATAGGGAAAGGTTGTAGGATGCTTCACTAAGATTTGTTTCTGAGGCTTAGAAGTTAATATAGAGCAGACAACGTGAGTGCCTTTTGTGATTAGTTCCTGACATGTCATTCAAGGAAAAGTAACAGCTAATTGAAAATGTATTTGGAGCGGCTGAGGATCTTTTTTTAAAACTATAAACACCCATCAAACCTTCAGCAGTATCTCCTTTAATGAAGCTATGTGGTCACAGGCAATGCAATGGCTTTTTGTTTTTTAAGGATATGAAATGTGTCTTCATTTCTAAGATGCGTGTGCCCTACTGTGTTTAGCCTATTCCCTGCAGGAGAAATTGCATAGTAAGTTAATAAGCTATCACCTGAGTCATGCAACATGTATCACTGAGTGTGATATACATCATTTCTTTTAACCATTAGATCCAAACATTATATCATTTAACACATTTTAAAGTTTCAGAAAACAGAATAACTACGTTTAAAGCACTGAATAAAACATGTGCTACATGGAGCTAAGGGAAAGGGAACATTCAGCAACATATTGCTCACAATATTCCAAACGCGAGCAATATCTATACCTACATATGATATACATATCTAGATATAGTTGAAATCAGTTATATGTTGATAATTTTCTTGTGTTCCCGTTGCCATTGAAATAGGTTATTGTTTTTAATTGTAATCAATATGACAATTAATTGGAACCATTAAGCAAACGGAGTCGTTGGAAACATTTGTAAATGAAAACACAATTCAGAATAAGAAACATCAAAAATATGTTATGTTATTGTAAAATCAATCTATATATATATATTAAAACATTATATCACTTACCACAATGGAATGCATGTTGTTTTCATTGTATATAAGTTGTTAGATCATTCCTACAAGTTCAACATGGTCATTGAATGGCTTGAATGATTAGTATTTAAAGTGGGTGCTTGTAATGACAGTGGATTTGCTCAAAGTGGCCCTCATTCTGAGCATGACACGGCATAGACCATTTGACATTGAACCCTGCATGATTTAACTAGGGCATTGTGACAACATAGCAACGTTTCGGGATTCTCCCCAGAATATCTGCTAGCTAAACATTTGAAAGATTTACTTTTTTATTAGTTTATTTTACTAGGTGTGAACCCAGTTAATGATACCACGAGAAACTACCCCAAAGACTCATGAACTGTACAATTCCACATACCATTTTATACATAAGTTATCTTTGAACTGGAAGTACATTCAACAATGCACTGCTGCCCAATTTAGCACTTAAGGGGGTGCATACATTTGAGATTTATAAAGTACCATCATGTTATACAAAGTAATAATAAACACACCGTTTAATATAAGAATAACGTTTTCTTTATAAAGTAATTCATAGTTTCAACTTGGAATATCAATGGTATTGAATCCCTATTTGTAATTTAATCTCTTTTACTCCCCTCATATTGTGTACAATAATTGCTTGTACTGTAAGGCATGCATATAGAATATAATTATATTGCCATAATATATATATACAGGGTAACCAGGGAAATCCAGGTAACAAAGAGACAGCACACCGCAATATAATTAAGTAAATAAAGTGTATTAACAACACAGGGCAGCCAACGTTTCGGTCCTCAGAGTGGGACCTTCCTCAGGGCAGTGCTGCCCTGTGTTGTTAATACACTTTATTTACTTCATTATATTGCGGTGTGCTGTCTCTTTGTTACCTGGATTTCCCTGGTTACCCTGTGTATATATATATATATATGCAAATATAGCTGTATGCTCATCTGCATGTCTTAGGCAGGTCTGCAACCCTGCCTTTCCCCATTATCACCCAGCATACAGCACTTCCACTGCAGCAAGGGATTCTGGGAAATGACATGCAAATGAGCACACAGTGTCACTATATATATATATATAGTCAATGAAAAAATAGTTTGCACTCACGGTTTCTCAAATGAAGGCAGATGCTTGTCCCATATAGAAACATGTACAGGGTAACCAGGGAAATCCAGGTAACAAAGAGACAGCACACCGCAATATAATATGATATATATATATATATATATATATATATATATATATATATATATATATATATATATATATATATATATATATATATATGATATAATTCTCATTTAATAAGTAATTAAAACAAATAAAAAATATTACAAGATACATATTTTTTTTTGCCATTTTGTCTCTCCTTGTATTCAGTACTTTTTAGTGCATCTTTTCCTGTTTCCTGCTCATTATTTGCTCATTATTTGCTTGTCTAACAGATAGTTCACAATCGTGAAAGTTCACAGAGTATGTTATACATGAGCCTTCCAGACCTCAGAGGTGTCTTCCTTTAGATGTCAGCTGTCATCTGTGATCTAAAGGAGAGATTGATGTGGTTTGGCAGCTCATGTACAACAACAACTCTCATCTTGGCCCCATAAAAAGGTATTCACAGCCTGTAAAATGTTTACAGCTCCCCAGGACCAACACAAGGATATGACACTATATATATATATATATATATATATATATATATATATATATATATATATATATGTATATATATATATATATATATACTTTCTAAACATATATATACATATATACATATATACACACACGCACACACGCACACACATGTTACAGTGGGTAAAAAAAAAAGTGACAAAAACCCTACACAGTAAAGCATAAAGCAAATGGAAATATTACTGTATGTTCATCTGCATGTCTTAGACAGGTTTGCAGCCCTGCCTTTCACCATTATCACCCAGCCCACAGTGCTTCCACTGCAGCAAGGGATTCTGGGAAATGGCATGCAAATGAGCACACAGTGCCACCTTTTGCTTCAAAATCATAAAACATGGTACCCTGAAGCTTATGCTTGCTGCATTTCGTTGTCTTCCAGGTAAGGGGAGCGCTGCAGGTTGATGATTCCAGAAGAAGCCATAGCGAAACGCGTAGAATCTGACGCTTCGGGAACCACTAAGTGCTGACACGGAGGGTCCTGGGAGACTGCAGAAGCCGAGCATCCAGAGTAGCCTCTTCCGCCCATACTCGATCCGTCACAGGACATGACGTAGGCGTGACGCACGCGGAAGTGCACGAGGCAGCAGTAGCAGACGGCGTGTACCCCATGTGTACCAGCGGTTCTCTCCATTGTACGGTTACATATTAGAAAATGTGAGTGGATACTGAGATGTTCTTATAGATGAAATAGACCTAATTTCTACATACTATACCATTGTGCGTTCTTTCTTTTTTATCCCAATCCCTGGGAGGGATGTAATAGGATATTACCACATACACAGCTTACCATTCAAGAATCATCATCCACATACAGCTATCGGCCTGAGGCTCCTTGTAAAGGGCTCCTATCAGAGAGAGATGAGTCTCTGATATGCCTTTTATTTACAGAAGAAATATGTGAGTGAGACTGACATATTGTTTTGGATACACTTTGACTTTATTGTCTGCACCATTATATATTTCTCACTTCTCCGCATATCACATATGAGACCTGCAGCGCTCCCCTTACCTGGAAACAACGCTTTGCATTTCGGACCTGGACAGTCCACTTTAAGGGTGTAGAGCTGCTGCATTACATTTTATTTGTTCACTATAGTCACAGTTTATTCACATTGTGGTGATAGGTATTGTCACCAATTTTTTAGATTTATTTCACTTATGTTTGGGTGAATCACATTTGTAGACACTTGTCAGTATCACTGTACTAGAAGCACCCGGTACCATTTTTTTCTGTGGCTTGCTGCATTTCACAGCTTTTGAGCACAGCCTGTTTTAAGATGCATAGCCAGTAAACCTACCCACAGACAGCTGTTCCAACCTTAATGGATCTCATCAGTGTGAGGTTGGTTATACAGGCTTTGGTTTAATTTAAAAAAAAAATGAAACTTTGGATAGGTTTTACCATACTTAGTTAAGTTATGGTGGGTAAAAAAAGTGACAAAAAACCTCCACAGCAAAGCATATAGCAAATGGAAATATTACTGTATGCTCATTTGCATGTCTTAGACAGGTCTGCAACCCCGCCTTTCACCATTATCATCCAGCAGACAGCACTTCCACTGCAGCATGGGATTCTGGGAAATGACATGCAAATGAGCACACAGTGCCACCTTTTGCTTCAAAACCATAAACATGGTTCCTTATAGGCTTAAGCTTGCTGCATGGCAAGGGTGGGTTTGCTGGCTATGTGCTCTTTGGTTGCTGCGGGGGCAGGGCCTTGCTGCAGGGGCAGGGCCTTGCTTCTTCTCTGTGCTCTGCTTGCTGCGGGGGCGGGGCCTTCACTGCACACAGACAACCCCTCCTCCTCCTGTCTGTTTGACCACCCAGTTTGCAGCAGCACATGCGGGACCGGAGCATGCTTAGCACTACCACCCCCCAGGTGTAAGTGTGTGACTGTTATGATTCTGTGTTGGGTCTGTGTGTGTTTTGTGATTAATTGTGTGTGTCTTGTGTGTGTTGTGTTTGTAGATACTAGGATACAGCGTTCCCAGTGTACCGTGCTCAGCTGCAGGAAATCTTTAAATGTCCATTTAGAATAATGCCTCTAATTGAGGAAAGTAGGGAAACACCACTCTCTGCAAGACATATGTATAAAGGTGTCTCTGATTGTATCTCCTAAGATGTGGGGGAACTGTATTATATTGGTGAGTGTCAGTAAAAAATCTCTGACCTCCCAGTAACACAATATGTAGTATCCCCCTGGAGAAAGGACAACAATGAATGAATACCAAAACCGTAATAAACGGATGGGTGTACTCACAGTAGAGAGAGATCCTGTGTAGTGAGTCCCACGGCGTGCATCACGTTGGGAAAAGCAGCAACAAGATATCCTCACGGAAAGAACGGAGCACAGCAATTGCAGTAAGAAGGGGGCTAGATACCGCTATTAAAAATCCTTTATTCTATGGTAGACATCATGGCATGGGATATGTTAAAAGTCTCGAACGCGTTTCGGGCCGTCGCCCTTTGTCGACAAAGGGCGATGGCCCGAAACGCGTTCGAGACTTTTAACATATCCCATGCCATGATGTCTACCATGGAATAAAGGATTTTTAATAGCGGTATCTAGCCCCCTTCTTACTGCAATTGCTGTGCTCCGTTCTTTCCGTGAGGATATCTTGTTGTGTGTGTTGTGATTGAGTGTGTGTTATGTCTGTGTGTGTGTCGTGATTCAGTGTGTGTGTTGTCAAACGCCCCTCCTTCCGGTGTCTGCCCTGCAATAGCGCTGTGTTCTTGCTCTCCTCTGCTGGCAACCTGCTTCGCTGCGATCCTCTTCAAGTGAAAGGTTAGGCTGCCACTATATCAATCATACTATGAATGTACAGAAACAATTAAAAAAAAAACATTGAAAACGGACAATAAATAAATAATAATACATAATACTGTAGGTAAGAGTTTGGATGACACTGGGGACAGCAAGCCAAAGAGCAGGGAGAAAAAAAAGGCAAATGGGAGAAGGAAACAAGGGAGGGTAAGGAAAATAAAGGGGGGGGGGAGAGAGGGAAGGGAGGTAGCAAAGAGGTGGATGAATGCCTCCCCAAAAGGATTGCCTTTGTGCACGTACGCTCTCCCAAGCTTGGCGCTTGGGGAGACAAACAAAATTGACTTTGAAGTGCGCTCAGCAGCAGTCAATGCACACATACACACACACACAAACACACAGAAATAGCCTCGATCCATGCCACCCTGCTTGTGCTTGTAAAATTATGCAGGACACCATGTGCTCATGCTTGGAGAGTTGGGGATGTCACCGCCCTCAGCGGCAGCGTGGAAGCAGCCTAATTTTGCAAGCGCGAGCTGTTGAAATATGTAATTTGTATGGTAAACCTGTTACCTGTTCCGTTGCTCAGACTAAGTAAGAGTGCTAAGATGTAGCTATAAGTTCTACGGGAACATGTATAGCCTCCCTAACGTCCCAACAAATTGTTAGATATTTATTTCTCATATACATATTTTTTAAATATTTAGATATATAGTTCACAATAGCATTATCAATATATCCATAGCTCAAGTGTGTTATACATTTTTCAAGCATTCGTGTAGTTCCTGGCTTAATACATTTGTTTTAACATTTCACCATTAATTTTTTCTTATATGCCTCACGGCATTTAAAGGTTTACTTATATGTCATATATGAGTTTTTTATTGTATTATATGTGATGGTGATCTTTAGTGTTTGTATTTGTGTGTACTGCTGCGGCAGACTTTATTCTTACTAATCACCGGCTTGTACCTGGCATGTTCCTGGAATGCCACACTGTTCACCCGGAGCATGCCGGGCTCCTTTTGCCTTCCCAGCCAGGAGCATGTCCGGCTGACGCGCGGTTGATGTGTTAATTGATAATGGTTCAGGATTTACTAGGCTGCAATGCTTCGCGTGTCCGCCAGATGGCATAAATTCATGAATTGTAATGCAGTATATATATGTATATGTATATATATATATATATATATATATATATATATATATATATATATATATACATACTGTATAACAACAACCCCTATAACCCCTAACATACAGTACTGTACACATACAGTACTGTATATGCACATCAATGATACTGTAGGCCGTCCCCTGGCGAGATGTGTTTGCAGCACAGAGAGAGAACCGCTGCTCTCTCTGCGCAAACATCGGCACATTAAAAATTATTTAAAATAAATTTTTATTCATAGTGTAGATGTGCAGGGGGTCTCTGGAGCTGAACCGCGTTGGTTTCAGGTCCGGGGACCCCCTGCTCACCGAGATACAGCCCCCTTTATGAGGTGTCGGTATCCCTCTACATTTAAAGGTCCCGATCATGTGACCGCGACATGTAAACCAAGCAGAGGGATACCGGCACCCCCTAAAGGGGCCTGTATCTCGGGGAGCAGGGGGTCCCCGGACCTAAAACCACAGCGGTTCTGCTCCGGAGACCCTCTGCACATCTACAGTATGAATAAAAAACATATATAAATAAACACTCGTTCCTTACCTTAGCGGCTATGTGCTATGGTAACGAAGCAGCATTTCTGTATTTTAATAATATTGTACAGTGAGCAGGGGGTTCCCTGAGCCAGAAATTAATGCTCAGGGGACCCCCTGCTCCTGCACAATATTATTAAAAATACAGAAATGCTGCTTCATTACCATAGCGTATAGCCGCTAAGGCAATGAAGGGGTTAACTCACCGTGCCCGCTTTATTGTGGGTAGCGGGGGTGGGTGAAGGGGGTATTTGGCCCTTGGTGTGAGTTTAGGACTTTCGGGGGGGTTGCGGGTGCACTTAACCCCTTCACGGCCGTAGCAGTTAATATATACATGCAACTATATATATATATATATATACTGTATATATATACAGATATATATATATATATATATATATATACAGTATATATATATATATATATATACACAGTATATACACACACGATGAACCAATATACAAATAAATGTAGAAGGGTTATCAAAACCATACTGTCCTACAACCAAACACTTCTCCATACAGACACTACATTAAAATCAATTTCCTTTAATAATCCTAACTGATCTCACAATCTATATCATCACAATCCAATGAAAAGCCAATGAAACACCTCACATTCCAATATAAATGATGCATAAAATCTATGCACCATATACATTCTGCAAATGAATCAACCAAGTAAACAAAAATCAATTAGCAATCATTATTTACATCCCTAAACAATTCACACTCCATCCCGAACAATTAAACAATTAACTAATTCACGCCTGGAGCAGAACAATTTAGCCTGTGAAAAAATATAAGTACCAACCAAAATCCAACCTTTAAAACCAAGGCTATCGCTGACCTTCCTCAAACACACAATACAATACCAAGGAATACATCTTTCTAATTTTAAAATACTTTAAACTCACAATAAAGCATAGCAGCATAGTCAAATTAATTTAAAACACATCAAATCAAGCTTTTAAAACAACATCATTTCTTACCCTGTATGTATATATCTCTCTAGACATATATACATACATACATACAGTTGCAAGAAATGATATACCACAAAAAAAAAATACACATGTTAAAAAAGCTTAAAAAAAATTAACATGTAAAACAAAATACATTTCTTTAGTTCACTTACCATTACTTGCCTGTAGGTCTGTCCAGGTGCCCCGCCAGCCCACCAGGGACTCGCGTGGGGCTGCGTTATGAACCCTGTATGTAAAAGGATATATCTTGCATTTATGGGGGGCACAGGGGGTGGGTAATGTATTTAATAAATATAATGCTGTTTATTGTGGGTCACTGTACTGTTTTTATTGTGGGTACTGGGGGTGGGGGGGGGTTTCACCAACGGTATGTGGGTAGGCCTCCCTTGTGGGTACTGGGTAGTTAGGCCTCACGGGGGGGGGGATTAGTGTGGGAGGGTATGTAGGCATCCCGAGTGGTGGGTGAGGGTGGGTTAACCAGTTAAGGACTGTAGCGGTTAATAACCGCTATGGTGATTAAGGGGTTAGGGGACATTACTTTGGATGTTTTCATTTTTGTCTCTTTTTTGCAGCAGCGGAGGGGCCATGTGCAGGTGGGTAGTGGGTAGTGGGTGTGGGTGTGGTTATTTACACGGGATCCCCCTCCCCACATTTACATACAGTACACTGCACTCACAGAAAACACAGGCCAGGCAGATTTAACTGACACAATAGGGGGAGGGGGGCTTACACAGATTAGTCAAAGCAGGGAAGTTTAGCAGACACAATAGGGGGAGGGTTTTTTACATAGATTACAGTGAAGGCAGGGAGGTTTAAAACACAAAATAGGGGGAGGTCTTTTTTACATAGATTACAGTGAAGGCAGGGAAGCTTCACACACAATAGGGGGAGGGGTTTTTACATAGATTACAGTGAAGGCAGGGAAGTTTAAAACACACAATAGGGGGAGGGTTTTTTACATAGATTACAGTGAAGGCAGGGAGGTTTAAAACACACATTAAAAATATGTATGTAATGTATTTATTGTTTATTCTGCCTTAACCCTTCATTGCCTTAGCGGCTATACGCTATGGTAATGAAGCAGCATTTCTGTATTTTTAATAATATTGTGCAGGAGCAGGGGGTCCCCTGAGCATTAATTTCTGGCTCAGGGAACCCCCTGCTCACTGTACAATATTATTAAAATACAGAAATGCTGCTTCGTTACCATAGCACATAGCCGCTAAGGTAAGGAACGAGTGTTTATATATATGTTTTTTATTCATACTGTAGATGTGCAGAGGGTCTCCGGAGCAGAACCGCTGTGGTTTTAGGTCCGGGGACCCCCTGCTCCCCGAGATACAGGCCCCTTTAGGGGGTGCCGGTATCCCTCTGCTTGGTTTACAGGTCGCGGTCACGTGATCGGGACCTTTAAACGCAGAGGGATACCGGCACCTCATAAAGGGGCCTGTATCTCGGGGAGCAGGGGGTCCCCCGACCTGAAACCAACGCGGTTCAGCTCCGGAGACCCCCTGCACATGTACACTATGAATAAAAATGTACAGTACTGTATGTTAGGGGTTATAGGGGACGGCTTTAAAGACAACAGCTCGCAAACGCCCCCATGCGTTTTTACACGGCATTGCAGTATTGCAGCCAGCGGGAATAAAATGCTTAAATCACAGCCGCGAAAATAACGTTATATACCCCGGGAGAAAATGACACAAAACCGCACATCACCGGGATCTTCTGAAATTCGCGGAGCTAGCCAAGTAAGAATAAAGTTGGTCACCAGTGTATATGTCTATCACTGACTGTGGGAGTGTAGCAATAAACATGCCCTCACAGGCTCTTACAATCAAGGTAGTGATTACACCACACCTGTGTTGACTTCCCGATACCCTATATCAGTCTGATGCTGTGCCTGATGAATCACTCTTTGACAAAGCGCTTCGGAGTGAAACGCGTTAGAGGATCCGCCAGGACTCTACTGTGATGCTGTTTTACCAATACATTTTTCAAACGGTGAATTGTCCAGCTCTTGCTTCTTGGCGGTGCACCGGTCTTCCATATCTTGGATATTCGCGGGTGAAATATGTAAGTATTTAGACATATTAGTATTTACATTGTATACCGTTTAATAAAGGTTTTTTTTTCATGTGATTTTGATTACATCAGGCAGGGGGGCCCGAGAAATTTCATGGATTAAAAGGGGGGCTCGGCATAAAAAGTTTGCTCACCCTTAGAGTATATTATTTAGAAGTGAATCCGGTTTTGGTTCCATGTTTTTTTATTATTATGTGTGTTTTATTAGATGTGTACGATTAAAATAATGTAGTATGATTTGACATACAGTTCATTGTTTATTTTTTCATTGTATATCTGAGTGCTTTTTAGTGGGATTCTTTGTCTTTTGTGTGTGTGTATATATATATATATATATATATATATATATATATATATATATTTATATACACAGTGGTCGACAAATCACCAAAAAATCTACTCGCCGAACAAAAAAATCTACTCGCCACCTAGTACCAAACGTGTGCTGCTTGGGCCAATAGGAGCTCGCCACGATGTTAAATCCACTTGCCCGGGGCTTGCAAATGTATAGGTTTGTCGAACACTATATATATATATATATATATATATATATATATATATATATATATATATATATAAAGAAAAAAGTGCCCGATCCTCGTGTGATAAAATAATACAAAGGTTTAATAAAAAATTAACTCAGACAAATTCGAACTCACAAATTCGCCAATGTTTGATAGCGTGGTATAAGGTGAAACTCATGCACCAACACAGATGAAGTGAGAGCCGCCTGCTTGCTCCGCTGGAACACGTGACCTCTAGGGAACTTCACTGCTGGTGTTGCTGTTGTAGAGCTCCTCCGGCAACTCAGAAATGGCAGCGTTGTGGTTCCTTGTTGAACAGGATACTGGTACACAGGAGCAATCCCAGCAAAAAACAGCAGTCTTAGTCTTCTCTGATATTGGCAAAGTGGCACTCAATCAGCCACCGCAGGTCCTTTCTCACCACGTGACCCTACGCGTTTCTTCCGTATTCCGGATTTCATCACCTTTATACTTGCTAGAAACATTACAATGATATTAATATAAGGTTGTCTGTAACACCAGCCATGTACACAGTGCTCTACAGTCTAAACATACAGACAATTGAAAATCCATAGCAAAGACAAGACATTACGAAGCCAAGAGTAGTAACACACATAATAGTGTATGCTTGCCCTCTAGCATGTGCAATATAATGAGAATGTATACAGTGTGTCCCATCTCATTACAGACATAACACTTCTACATTGTTTTTTTTTTTGTTTCAATCTTTTTTTATTGTTTTCACAATACAGTAACATCTCTTTAAACATTGACTTACGTATCACAAGACTGTTGTTCAACGAAGCATTTGTGGATTTTTAACATAATTTAAAATACAGCATTTCTAGAACAAAGCGAGTACCATATCGGTTTTGTAATCCAATCATGTGAGTCGGGCATATGTACCTATGAAATAGGTAGATCTTGAGAAGTGGTAGAGAGAGAAGGAAGAAGGGAAGACTAAGAGGGAGGGGGATGGGGAGGGGGATGGGGAGGGGGTTCGAGGTTTGTCTACTTGGGGTTCCTAAGTTTATGGAAGGAGTGTTTCCTTTCAGTATTGTGGTTATTTTAGTCTAGGGACCAGGGTTCCCATAGCTTATAAAATTTGTCAAGGGTGTGGATTAATTGAGCTGATAGTTTTTCCATTAGTTTAACATTGTTAACTCCTAATATGACTGTAGGTCTAGATGAGGGGGGTGTATGTTTTTCCATGCGGCTGCTATGGAGCATCGATCCGCCGTTAATATAAATGATATAAGTTTGCTTACTGGAGATTGAAGTTCACTTCTACATTGTTAAAAACATGTATTACATATCTTACTCTAAGGCACCTTTTTGTTCTAGCTGGCAACAAGACTACTGCGCCTCAGCATCATATTACCGCATGTAAAGTTGTGTAGATTCTCTAGTATAATTTTAAAAGATAACTTGCATGTATGTATCTCTTTATTTATATAGCGCCATCCATGTACATGCAGGCGTTTTACGTCGCTAACACACGTGACCTAGTAGGAATAAGTGCTTTGTACATAAAATGAGGCATTGGGAAAAGGAGTCCCTGCCCCAAAAAGCTTACAATCTAAGTGTGATATATTAGATTGTATGCTTTGTAGCTGCTGAATGTCCGGTTATAGTTATTATGCAGCAAAACCATTCCTTCCTACAAGGAAAGTGCAGCCATTTTTATATCCAGGAAGACATCGGTAAAAGACAAATATGATTAGTGTAGCTTCCTCTGCACTGCTGTGGTTTATCTGGCGGTGCCCCTCACACCCTCTGCAGATCACTGTTCCTATACAGACAGGGTCCCCGATGTATCTTGCGTATCAGTTACAGTTAAGTGATAATTAAATAAAATGTTTTCTTTTTAATATGTTCCCCAGAAAATAATGACCCCTGTAATTATTATGTAATTTATTATTTCATATAATTTTCTATTGCACCACAAGGTAGTACTTTGCAGGCTCAGGATGCTGGCAACATGTATTCACTCCGAAAACAAATGCAAGTTCTGTAAGATCATAGAAAGAGGTGAATAAATGAGTACTTTCCATTATAATGTGTACATGAAGTTGTTCTGGTTTTTTTAACTTTCCTTCTGCTATATAACCACTCCTCAAATTTCTCACGATCGTTTTTATGACAAAAATACATAATGATAAGAAACTGACGCTCCTGATGAGTTATTCCCAATTTAATGGCAAAACACACTTTTCCATCACTTGCTATATAAGTCCCGCAGTGTTTATGACTAAGGCAAGTTTTGAAGCCACAACGTTGTCATTCCAAACCGCGTTCCCTAAAGTTGGCTGGTTAGTTTTTCTTACCACATACAACAGTTTCCAGATCTTGTGACGCTTTCTCTTAGCAATCCTGTGATTATATACAGTAAGTGTACGACAGCCTCGATAGTAGCCAGATACTAATTACTGCTGGTCTTCAATACATAGGCTTGTGGGCCTGGGCCACTTACACTCACTCTGTAATCTTAGACTGATCACTTGGGCCATTATTCATATATCTGTGAAGCCGCTTTCTTGTGCAAGAGAAGATTTTAGTCCATTCATTTTAATGGAGCTGACCTCTTCTCCTGCACTAGGAAGTGGCATCACAGCTTATTGAATAAAAGCCTATAGGCCATATTTACTTTCTATGGCATAAGACACCTTCCAGGTAGGAAGCGCCCTGCTCCAAGGAGCTCACAGTCTAAGCGGTATTCGGATATGCACTGAACCGAGGGCACATTTAGACTTGACTACTTATTTACTGAAGTAACACAACGGTAGGATAAAAATAACATGTACAGATGCAGCAGCCGTTATTTTAAGGCATCACGGCGCCGATTTCGTGTGCGCTGCTGTACTCCACGCGGCATTAACGCCGCCAATCGCCCCAGGCACACGTGTTGATTGCAGTTGCTTTGTTTGAATTTCATGGATTGTGTGCAATTATATGCAATGAAATGAATGAATTGTAATGTGTACAGACAGTACTGTGCTACTGTGTCAATTTCAGGTGTTTAAAAGCCACAACACTAAAATGCCATTTTCTGCACTCGCCTGCACTCGCGTCTTAAGGCGGTACGGTTGGAAGAAATCCCGCACCATCACATGGGTATTCCGAGGTATACAACGCGTGATTTCGTAAAATTATGGCCGCTGCAACTGTGTACTGTAAATAATATCTGCACGATCTACAAGGGCTAGCAGAATGCTCCTTGTAGAGGTTCTTCACAAATTGTTTTCGTAAATGGGGGTCTACATTAATTTTACACAGTAAACGCTACAATGTCTGTAATCCCAGACATCTTGATTTCATCTGCAAACGCCACAAGCAGTTAGTAATTAGTGCTCAGAATTAGTTCTCCGTACACAGATTCATACAGGCAGTTTTAGCTACATACAGGCAGAACTAAGTCAGTCACCTACAGAGGCAGAGGAATTAAAGATCATTAACCCCGCACAGTAAGGAACCTAAAATTTAATTTTAATATAAATACTTAGCAGTTATTGAAGGTTTATTTTCTTCATCACCCTGGTTTCCCTTTTTTCTTTCCTATTTTCTTTCTTCCCTATTTTTCCTTATTCGTTCTAGCTTTTCATTTGATTATTTTGTCACTTCTGCTATCCGTTTTCCTTTTTTTTATTTTACGAATGTTTTCACTTTTTCAATTGACAGTTTGGTAAGTACCTTGGGTCATAATTATTTTGTGTGAGCAAAATATGGCTATTGACATGTACCATTGACAGGGATGCTGTTTTGGTTTAAAGTGGGCTACTTTCTGGAATAAAAACTACAGCAAATGTTATTTTCTGTACGCTGTTTCAACTAAATCATTACTGTACAATATTTTCCCTTGTGTAAAGACAATAATGATTAAATATTAAATCACAGACATGCCAATGGAGCGTGGTATAACGGTTCTGAAAAGTATAGTTTCTTAATTAGATGAGTTTAGTAGGTGGGAGATTTTTGATACACACGACAAAGCGACAGTTCCATAAGCAGAATTGTATACATGAATGAAAAGTTCAGTCCGCGCTCTGGCTCTTTAAACTTGGAGTGTTGGTCCCTCTCAGTTCTTTTGCTGCTTCTGTGTTTATGAGGTGTCTCCCCCACCTCCAAATGTGGTCTCCACCGGAACCCCGATGGTGGTACCAATATCAGCAAAACAAGAAAAAACACAAAAGCGCACCAAGATGAGAGATAGATATTGTATTAGCAACAAATAATAAAATTAGTAACTTACATATAAAATTTCTTTAATAATCCCCGATGATTCTGGTGTCTATCACAGGAGTAGGGCATCACATAGGAAGTATGAAGGGTAATCTCAGTTCTGAGAGATCAGACCCGCGCGCTGGGGCTGTCTCTGTTCACTCTCCTGTCCTCCACGTGTGGTAGCGTGGTGCAGAGTGTAGCACACATGTGCAGGAACCGGGGCCTTCAATAGGTGTCCTTAGGATGCCTGTCCGTTTTTGATAGCATAGAAACGATCGGAAATAAGCAGGAACGGTACACTTGAGTGTGTACTGGTGGTGGGTAGTAAAACCGCCAGCCACAACAGTCGCGACGCGTTTCGTTTAACAAAGTAAACTTCTTCAGGCAATATCTGGGACACCTGTTTAGGGGTCCTTTATAGGTCTAATTCTGTGCGTCATTGGTTAATACCTAATGGCTGCATGGCCAATCAGGCTCATATACTGATAGGGGCGGGCCACAATAGGAAGACCTCCCTGTTAGTGCATTTAATCCAGTAATGAATTACACTAATTGAGTATATATATAAGTGTAAATAGAAAGGTAATGTGCAGAAAAGCCCGGGCGCTACCTCAATTTGATTGACTAATGGGGTGATACAATTCTAGTGACAGAACAATACAACCTTAAAGGGTACTTTAAGGTCCCCTCTACTCCCGATTCTCTTCCCGCTGCTCAAACCCCAAAGAGGACCTATCCAGGATCCTTAGTGATAGAGGAAAACAAACAAAAAATGGGGGAGCACAGGTTGAGGGACTATACAGACGTTTATAAAACTGCACGGTATATAACTGTGAGTTGAAATTTGGTAAGGTGTGCAATAACATAAACACTTACACGGCCTTGTGTAAATGCTTTCACATCAAGGTGTCTTTCCTTTAGGTGTCTTCTCTCCGGTGTTTTTTCTGCTTAATACTTTTCTTCTCCTCTGTTGTGTGGTTGAGTGTTCCTGGTCTTCTCCACACGGATGGTTAGCGATGTTGTCCTCAGGATTAAATGAAACGAGAACAAATGGCGTAAGGAACAATACAGGAAATAAAATGAAATATAGCTGGGGTAGACAACTGTATTAAAATCAAAAAGCAGATGATTACTGCATCCACTCACACGGGCAAGCGTGAGTGATCTCTGGAGGGAGGTATCTTTTAAGGCACCTAACTTGCAGTGCTGTCACATCCCCCACCTTCTCCTTTATACCATATAAGTAGGAAAAAAAGGGGTAATGGGGCGGAGGTTGATTTAAAATGTAACCCCGTAAGGTTAGTGATAGACTCACACGGCCATGTGTGAGTGTAAACTCTGATTGGTATCTCTTCTCCCCTCACTGGAACTTCAAATCCAAACCTTCACCTAGGTTTGTTGAACCACTCAAATAGTGCCTTGATCACACGATGATACACAGGGGTGCAGAGGTAGAAAAGCGTGATACTTTATTAACAACAACGGGACAAAGTCCTAACAAAACATTAAAAAAGCACTTAGTCAAAATGACTCAAGAGCTAAGGTGTGCATAAAAACAGCCAGTCCATCTGAAAATGTTTGTGCAGGATACTCAAGTGCGCAGCTAACTCTCCGCGTCCGGTTGGTCTGCTGTGCTCCTGCCTCCTGCTTCCGACGGTGGCTGTGGTGGTAAAAAAAGTCTCAGGGATACTAGCAACGCGTTTCGCCCTTCTTGGGCTTCCTCAGGCTCCGTAGAAAGGTATGGCTGGGGTCATAGCCTTATGTAGGGATCCCACAGCCAATCCGATCCTCTCCCTGAGTCCCTCCTTTGCTTCAGTGACGTGTCCCTCTTGAATCCTCTCAGCTGTCACATCTCGGGGATAACGAGTGCTCCCAAGTCGCGCTCTCGCTCTGCAGCATTACGGCACAAAGTGGATCAATTACATGACCAATTCATAAATAAATAATTATATGTGTTCACGATGTCAGCGCAGATTTTCAGATCTCTGGAACAGATGTTCTGCTTTGAGAGTGGTTTAGTGCACAAACCCTCTAGTTAGGTACAGTGGTTAACATATTTCTTAGTTTCTCACCGGGGTACACATGGTGATAACAGAAATAGTTAGTATAAATGCACATACAAATATATAATTATAATTATATCACACTTGTTCATAGTGAACAGACATAGATGTTCAGTTTGGTACTAAAAACTATTTAAAATTGTTATGAATAGTAAAATAATCAATATTAGATCCTAAACATTGATAAAACATATTACATTTGAGTACTTAAAATACATACTTTTATTGTGACTTTAGTTAAAATGTTTTAAAAACTACGACATGGATATGGTCTTACAGACTTTGGATTATTATCTCTGCTGGGAAGTGTCATCTGGAATAAAACATGAAAAAAATAAAATCAATGGCTTATATCTGAATGGGTATAAGGTGCTGCCCAACTTAAATCAGTTGGAGTAGCTGATGTCTAAATGATAAGCATACCGTAACATTTATAAAAACAGACGTGTCTCCAAAATGTTGTGTGTCCTGCGAGACATACTGCACCTAGATGAAGGCCCCCAGGTCTATGTCTATGTTCAGACCTTTCGGATTTAGGGTCTTCAACTTATAGATCCAGTATGTCTCGCGTTGGCAAAGTTTCAGGAGTCTATCCCCCCCTCTCCAGTGTGGGTCTACTTTCTCGATCCCCTTATAACTTAAACCCTCAGGATTACCTCCATGGCATAGGCTGAAATGCCTAGAGACGTTGTGTGTCATTACCTGCCTGCGTATGTTGCCCAAGTGCTCCAGTATCCGGACCCTAAGTGGTCTTGACGTGCGACCTACATACTGGAGACCACAAGGGCAGGCGAGCAGATAAACCACATACTCACTTCTACAGTTTATCATCTGCTTAATCTTAAAAGTTTTTTTGGTGGTGTTCGAGCTGAAAGTTGCTTTCTCCCCCTTTACTGCTTGTTTACAGGCTTTACAATCTTGGCATCCAAAGAAGCCTATCGGAGGGGGTAACCACTGCTTCTCATTTGGAGTCTTAGTTCTCCTAAAAGTACTAGGCGCTAATTTTGCCTTAATGGACTGAGCTTTCCTAAAAATAACCCTGGGTATGTCTGGAATGTGTCCATTTAGGATAGGATCCTTTTGGACCACATGCCAGTGCTTATGTATGATGTCCCTTACTTTGTTTGCTTCCATGCTATATGTGGTAATAAAAGCTGAGTTAAAATTACTCTCGTTGGTCTTTATTTGTGTTTTCAACAGATCATCTCTAGGGATAGCTTCCAGTTTTTTTGCCGCTTCACTTAAAATTTCATGGTCCGAGCAGTTCCTTTTAATTCTCCTGAACTGACCATAGGGAATGTTATTGAGCCACTTAGGATGGTGGCAGCTAGAGGAGAGCAAAAAGTTGTTAGCATCCGTGGGCTTGAAAAAAGTTTTTGTTTTGATTTTATTTTGTTCTACATAAATCGTTAGATCAAGAAAGTTGATTGTGTCTTTACACAATCAACTTTCTTGATCTAACGATTTATGTAGAACAAAATAAAATCAAAACTTTAAGTGGCTCAATAACATTCCCTATGGTCAGTTCAGGAGAATTAAAAGGAACTGCTCGGACCATGAAATTTTTAAAAAACAAGCACACACACTAGAAGAAAAATTCCTAGAGAGAGGATACCAACCTAAAATTTTAAGTGAAGCGGCAAAAAAACTGGAAGCTATCCCTAGAGATGATCTGTTGAAAACACAAATAAAGACCAACGAGAGTAATTTTAACTCAGCTTTTATTACCACATATAGCATGGAAGCAAACAAAGTAAGGGACATCATACATACTGCACCGACACACTTTATTCGAGCAAATACCCAGTATGTACCTGGCAGATACCTGGAATGCGCCGCTCCTCACCTCTGACAAGCCCCGTTGTGTTTGCCTTCCCAGCCTGGGTTCATGCCTGGCTGACGGGCGGCTGATCTGTTAAATGATAATGATTAGGATTTAATAGGCTGCAATGCTTCGCGTGTCTACCAGATGGCATAAATTCATGAATTGTAATGCATTATATATATATATACTGTGCAGTTTTGCAGCCAGCGGGAATAAAATGCTTCAATCCCTGCTTGGAAAATACCTCAATGCACTCGGGCAGAAAACAGTCACAAACCTCAATACACCCGGGTATACCCGAATTCGTGGGACTAGCCGAGCTCGAATAAAGTGTGTCGCCAGTGTAAGCACTGGCATGTGGTCCAAAAGGATCCTATCCTAAATGGACACATTCCAGACATACCCAGGGTTATTTTTAGGAAAGCTCAGTCCATTAAGGCAAAATTAGCGCCTAGTACTTTTAGGAGAACTAAGACTCCAAATGAGAAGCAGTGGTTACCCCCTCCGATAGGCTTCTTTGGATGCCAAGATTGTAAAGCCTGTAAACAAGCAGTAAAGGGGGAGAAAGCAACTTTCAGCTCGAACACCACCAAAAAAACTTTTAAGATTAAGCAGATAATAAACTGTAGAAGTGAGTATGTGGTTTATCTGCTCGCCTGCCCTTGTGGTCTCCAGTATGTAGGTCGCACGTCAAGACCACTTAGGGTCCGGATACTGGAGCACTTGGGCAACATACGCAGGCAGGTAATGACACACAACGTCTCTAGGCATTTCAGCCTATGCCATGGAGGTAATCCTGAGGGTTTAAGTTATAAGGGGATCGAGAAAGTAGACCCACACTGGAGAGGGGGGGATAGACTCCTGAAACTTTGCCAACGCGAGACATACTGGATCTATAAGTTGAAGACCCTAAATCCGAAAGGTCTGAACATAGACATAGACCTGGGGGCCTTCATCTAGGTGCAGTATGTCTCGCAGGACACACAACATTTTGGAGACACGTCTGTTTTTATAAATGTTACGGTATGCTTATCATTTAGACATCAGCTACTCCAACTGATTTAAGTTGGGCAGCACCTTATACCCATTCAGATATAAGCCATTGATTTTATTTTTTTCATGTTTTATTCCAGATGACACTTCCCAGCAGAGATAATAATCCAAAGTCTGTAAGACCATATCCATGTCGTAGTTTTTAAAACATTTTAACTAAAGTCACAATAAAAGTATGTATTTTAAGTACTCAAATGTAATATGTTTTATCAATGTTTAGGATCTAATATTGATTATTTTACTATTCATAACAATTTTAAATAGTTTTTAGTACCAAACTGAACATCTATGTCTGTTCACTATGAACAAGTGTGATATAATTATAATTATATATTTGTATGTGCATTTATACTAACTATTTCTGTTATCACCATGTGTACCCCGGTGAGAAACTAAGAAATATGTTAACCACTGTACCTAACTAGAGGGTTTGTGCACTAAACCACTCTCAAAGCAGAACATCTGTTCCAGAGATCTGAAAATCTGCGCTGACATCGTGAACACATATAATTATTTATTTATGAATTGGTCATGTAATTGATCCACTTTGTGCCGTAATGCTGCAGAGCGAGAGCGCGACTTGGGAGCACTCGTTATCCCCGAGATGTGACAGCTGAGAGGATTCAAGAGGGACACGTCACTGAAGCAAAGGAGGGACTCAGGGAGAGGATCGGATTGGCTGTGGGATCCCTACATAAGGCTATGACCCCAGCCATACCTTTCTACGGAGCCTGAGGAAGCCCAAGAAGGGCGAAACGCGTTGCTAGTATCCCTGAGACTTTTTTTTACCACCACAGCCACCGTCGGAAGCAGGAGGCAGGAGCACAGCAGACCAACCGGACGCGTAGAGTTAGCTGCGCACTTGAGTATCCTGCACAAACATTTTCAGATGGACTGGCTGTTTTTATGCACACCTTAGCTCTTGAGTCATTTTGACTAAGTGCTTTTTTAATGTTTTGTTAGGACTTTGTTCCGTTGTTGTTAATAAAGTATCACGCTTTTCTACCTCTGCACCCCTGTGTATCATCGTGTGATCAAGGCACTATTTGAGTGGTTCAACAAACCTAGGTGAAGGTTTGGATTTGAAGTTCCAGTGAGGGGAGAAGAGATACCAATCAGAGTTTACACTCACACATGGCCGTGTGAGTCTATCACTAACCTTACGGGGTTACATTTTAAATCAACCTCCGCCCCATTACCCCTTTTTTTCCTACTTATATGGTATAAAGGAGAAGGTGGGGGATGTGACAGCACTGCAAGTTAGGTGCCTTAAAAGATACCTCCCTCCAGAGATCACTCACGCTTGCCCGTGTGAGTGGATGCAGTAATCATCTGCTTTTTGATTTTAATACAGTTGTCTACCCCAGCTATATTTCATTTTATTTCCTGTATTGTTCCTTACGCCATTTGTTCTCGTTTCATTTAATCCTGAGGACAACATCGCTAACCATCCGTGTGGAGAAGACCAGGAACACTCAACCACACAACAGAGGAGAAGAAAAGTATTAAGCAGAAAAAACACCGGAGAGAAGACACCTAAAGGAAAGACACCTTGATGTGAAAGCATTTACACAAGGCCGTGTAAGTGTTTATGTTATTGCACACCTTACCAAATTTCAACTCACAGTTATATACCGTGCAGTTTTATAAACGTCTGTATAGTCCCTCAACCTGTGCTCCCCCATTTTTTGTTTGTTTTCCTAAATAGAAAGGTAAACAGACCTTAAAGGGGAGCCAAAATCATGTGTCCCAAATAGTCAAGTGCAATAAAATATGCATAGTAGTAGCATAAAAAACAAAGTATATGTGCATACTGGATAACAACATTAATAACATTAAATGACATATAAATAACTTTTAAAATATGGGAAATAGAACAAATGGAAAGGTGGGTGGGGGGAGGGGAAGAATTGAAGAAAAAGTGGGGGAAAAAAAAAAGGAGGTAGAAAAAAAGAATTGTATACATCTTGTTATAATATGAACTTCTATTCCTCCTATAACCCCCCCCCCCCCCCTAAATTCCTAGCTAATGCACATGGGAAAAATTACCCAGATACTATGACATTTAGAGATTTATATCCAAAATGTCACTCTGACAGTCTATCTTACAGCAATGCACTTGCAAAGTCTTAAGTAAATACTGTGTATACGCCTAATTCAATTATTCACAGGTGTTTTATGACAGTGCTCAAATACACATTCTGCATGGATGCTTACTTTTATTTATTTGGAAATGCCATGCAGATGTAAGGAAATGTGCTTTTTTTTATAATGCGCCAACATGTTCAGTAGTGTAGTACAATAGGGCTGGAGGACGAAAATGGTAAAATATCAAAGATGAACATACATTGTAACAGTGGGTAAGGAGGGCCCTGCCCCAAGGGGCTTACGATCTATAAGGAAGGGTAAGTGGAAACGGAAGGTAGAAGGTGTGTGTGTTTTTCCGATAGCTGCTGTGTTAATTGAAGGAGTTGGCATGGGGGAAAAGTAGGATTGTGCGGAGGTGGAGCTGGGAGAGCAGGTAACGTGTGAAGATAGAAATGCTTCAATTTGCATCTGCAATACTTTACCTGAGACCAATAACAGGGCAGCTGTAACATCAGCGAATGGCAGCAAACAGCTGACACCCTTTGGCTGCCGCCAATATCATGCCAAGTGCTCAACTCTGGCAGATACTGCTACGGCACATACAGAATACAGAATAACTTTACGTCACCTCAGACATCAGAATAACTTCACAAATATAGAATGGCACACAAGTCTTCTATATATAAAAAAAATGTCATTTTTTTTTTTAAACTAAATCAATGTTTTGGTGTATGATTACAGCTTTATCAGGATTCAAGAACACTAGACAATGGTGACATTTATAGGTGCAAAAATGCCAAAAACAACCGGCAAAAGATTGCTTCCCCCCCGAGGACCCCATAATGACGCATCTATTCCAATTCATGTTACATTTTGTTTTATATGTAGAAGAGCGGCGAGTCATTGTCTGGTTTTTAAGTTATTCTGTTAAAAAAAAAAAAAAAAAAACAGCCAGGTCTGAGGTGGGGTAAATCTGAGGTGGGGTAAATCTGAGGTGGGGTAAATCTGAGGTGGGGTAAATCTGAGGGGGGGGGTAAATCTGAGGTGGGGTAAACCTTTGTGGTCAACAATTTACATCAAATGTAAGAAACCGTTTCTTACATTTAGTGAAAATGCAAATAGACAATTGAGCAAAGAGTAACCCCCCCCCCCTCTCCCCCTTCTATTTGCACGTCCTTTATGCTGATACATCTCCCCCACGGTGCGGTTTTTGGCACTGGGGTTGCCTCACTTTGGCAGCAGGGGGACTAAATTGTGGCATTTTTGAAAAAACTGCCCCTTCTTTGTTGATCAGTTTCAGACTTTGACACCAATAGGGTTTTGTCCGTTCAGATTTTGAGGTTCTCACTAGTGTAAAAACAAATGTTGCCAAGTGGTACAAACCTTGATAACGTTTATCACCACGCGTCAAGTACCTTCTCCCTTACTCCAGCTCCTACTCCACATAACCACTCCTCAAATGACCTTGAAAGCTAACAGCTCCATGTTACACACACTCACCTCTCGCCATAATGTACAGTATGAATGTATTTCTCCAATGTGTCAACGTGGGGACTAGGTTACCTTAAATATATGCAGTATATGCTAATGTTAAGCATTAAGGCCCATATTTGCTAAGTAGTGTTTTGCCACAAGACACTTTCTGATGCTGGAAAACACCTTATAACTCATTGACTTGAATGGGCTGCAAGGTGTCTTCCAGCACAGGAAGGTAATTTATGGGAGAAGACTGTTTAGTAAACATGGTCCACAATTCCGTGCCCATATCATTGCCGCTCCTCCTCATCTGATGTGAATCCCTGTGATGCAAATAAAGAACCGTTGGTAAGGACGCAAGCCAAAAACAGTGAAAATATAGTTGTTTTCAGAGAAAGAAATTGATTTACAAACCAGATATGAGCTGATACAGACATATACGGTGCATGGGAACACATACAGTGCACCTCAAGCTGGGATGTGAGCGAGAAATTGCGTTCTGTAGAAAGAATGTGGTGTTTTCATTTTCTGTTATTAGGTTTACTTTCCTGCTGTGCAAAAACAGATGTTCACCTGTCATTTCACTAAAACATCTGTTTATTACTGGACGTTTAAATATCCGTCCTCCACTGTGTGCAGACTTCTGCAAATGTCCTGACATTTATCGACGGAAATACCTTCTCCGAGGGCTGTGTGCAAACCCTAAAGATAAGTGCAAATACCACAAATGGTCTTTCCCCAGCTCAATCTAAAAGTGGGAACCCCACATACAACCTTTTTGTAACCTATTAACAGGTTCAGAGGGCTTCCTTAAACCAATCTAACCACTTTAATAGCAAAAGATTTGGAGTCTTCTGTGTCATTTCTTAGGGTGTGTTGGTCAATCAAAGTTTTTTTTTTTTAACTTAGCCAACCCTGTCCTTAACTGAAAGCCAAGACCCTCTGTGCAAACTCTTGTCCAACAAACAGTGATATCAGAAAAAAGGGAGCAGCCAGAGGAAATAATACCCATCCCATGTCTCCTCTCACCAAGACTCAGATTCCCTAAACTCCCTTACATCTGGGCAAATATTGGACTTTACCTTAAACAGGAACAGACGTTTTTTTCCCCTTAACACCTTATTCACTAAGATCAGTTGAACTAAAAATGACAACTGTACTTGAGATCATTGGCAGAGAATTAACATCACATTATTCCAGAATACGTCTTATCTTTAAATAACGTTACTTGACTGGAGACAGATAAAAAGAGAGAGCGAGGGACACTTAGGGGTAGATCCACAGAAGTGCGCTAAATAAGGGCAAATAATGTTACCACACCTAATTAGGTAACAGACCTTATTTTGCTCCTTATTAACGGGCATCCTCAAGGCTAATGATATGGAAAAGTAAGGAACGTTAGCAAAACGACCAAGGTAACGTTAGCTGGATGAAGGGGGGTTACCGTAGCCTGAAAGAATACACTGCACATGCGCTTTGGGAAAGAACGTTATTAGGGAACGTTAGCACAGCACAGCTATAACTACCAGCATTGCCCAGTTGTAGGAATATGTTAGTGTCCTGACCTGGGCAATGCAGGAGAGCTTGGACACGTTCCCTGACACCTCCTGCCTAACCACACCTCATGTACTTTGTTAATATGTTTGTATATGTTTCTCATTGTCTATAATGTATATAGTTATGTTTGTTGAATATTATATGTGCTAAAAAATATTATTTTTTACATACAGCATCTGAACTGTGTGTAATGAAATATTATTTTAGTTACTTCTGTCTCCTTGAAAATCATTTTCTCATCTGCAGATTTTTTCTGGTAAATTCATACTTTATACCATACATTATATACAGTATACAACAGTAGGCCAAATAAACATATCGAACACTCACTTTCATCATTAACCAACATATTATAGTTAATCCCTTTAAAAAAAAAAAAAAGCATTTATATAAATGAGTTGCTATGTTTCAGCCATTTATATATTCCACCATATATCTGAGTGTAAAACATGCCATGCAAGGGTTAATTTCCACACTCTGTCCATTCATATTGGTACCCCTTAAGACCTTCCCCTCCTTGTAGGCTATTTGGAGAAATAATGCAATGCTCATCTGGGTTAAGACGTGAGTAAAGCCAGCTTTCAGCAGTCGCTAAATATGGTTCCGTTATTAGCATAATGTTAACAGTAACGAGGGTGTAAGGATCTTTGTTGGTAGGTAAAGTGCTCGTTTCCAAATGATTTTGCATATGAAGAAGCATAAGGTCCATTCAAATGTATGGTTCCCTTAAAATGGCTGAACAACGAAGGGTTAAGCAACTTTGGGGATATGCTTCACGGATATGGATACGTTAAAATGAGATAACGTAACCTTAAAAAATGACCTTAGATACTGAACCAAATAAATTGTAACCATGTAACTGATGTGCCATGTCCCTATTCACCCCCCCCCTCACCTCCCTCTTTTGTATCCCTCAATCCCCCCTTATTCCAACGTTATATGCATATTTCACAATTCTATAATGTTATCTGCTGTTGTTTTACAAAATAAATAAAAATACAAAGTTGAAGGGGGAAAAAAATGACCTTAGAGCCTTGTTCTGCACTGTAGCTGCTGAATTGACTGATTTCAACAGGGATAATTGTCCGAGAAAGACCTGAGCTGCTGCTTCAGTGAATATAGAAGATACCAAGTATATACTGTACTTGCAAATAGAGTCGGATGAGAGATGGGAGTGAGATACCAGTGAACAAACCTGAGGTTTCTGGGAAATAAGATCATTTCAATATACAAATGATCTTATTTCCCAGGTAACTCAGATATATCTATTCAAGTTCTAATTGTTTCACCTCATAGTACTTTTGTTATTATTTAAATATGGATCTCTGCACGGCACCCCAGCATTTCCCCTACAATGTTATTTAGACTCCCCCGGTACCACTGCTCATTTATTTACAGATGTAGGATTCTACCTTCGTTAAAGAAAATAAAGTATTTACTTTCTAAAGCACCTGTTCCTCTTTTTACAGCATACATAATGCTTACATACAGTCTGTAGAGCTTTGTCCCAATGGTTAGTCAATGTGAGTCTTTTATAAATCAGGAACAGCACCACTAGTTTATGAAACCATGCTGACCCCATTTTCCCTGTGCTGGAGAAAAGATCAGCTCCAATCAAGTGGATGAAACTAAAATCCTCTCCAGCGTGGGGAAGGCACCGGAGAGAATATTTGTAAGGGTGTTTGACCACTGTTTAACCACACTGTATGTATGTATTTGTATAGCGTTACACAGCGGTAATACACATGACAAAATTATAGGGGATACTATGGGAACAAACGCAACCCACATAAAAGTACACACTAGGAAAAGGAGTCCCTGCCCCGAAGAGCTTACAATCTAAGGGGTAGATCCACAGAAGTCTGTCATTTTTGCGCTAATAACGCTCGTTACTAAAATTGGGAACAGACGTTATTTTTCTTCATTCTCTTTAAAGCTAATGAGATGCAAAAATAAAGTCAGTTCGTGAGAGTGATAGCACTATTAACGGTATTAACTGTGATTTTCATGTCTCAGAGACGCGTTTGCCAATACACTGCACTTGCACTTTGGCCAACCTTTCACGCGCTTACTAATGCATGCGATAAACACACGTTACTCGTGTGACGTACCAAAAGCTAATGCAAATCTTGTATAATATTGAAATTTAACATTTGAACACTTTTTAACTTCTTCCATTATTTCTAGTGTCCTTCCTTCATATATTGTAATTGTACATGAATACAAATTAAATATTGATTAATATTTTTGAGGTATGAATGCATATACATTATTGTACACCCATACTTAATACAGTCATTATTACATTATATTCCATATTAGTTCACACAAACATATCGTTTTAATCACTAGAAACCATACTAGTTTTTAATGTGTTTCAGATTTTTATATGATCCTAATATATATCTTTGTATGACACATCTAACTTTTTGTTTGCAACACCAGCTTTTGGAAGGTCTTAAATATCCCAGCGTTATTATTTTATTTATAAAATGTTTTACCAGGAAGTAATACATTGAGAGTTAGGCCGTGGTCCCAGTCTGCACTGCAGCATGCGCGCCCGGTGGGGGGTGGCGCATGCACAGCGCTTCAATGTGGTCTGCGGCAGAGGCAGGAAATTGTGGTGGGAGTTTTTCTGGGGCGTGGCCATGACCTCACGCGGCTGGTTCGCCCTGATTGGCTGAACCGCCTGCGGGGCATTGCCACCCCTCCGTTACAAGTTGTCAATACAAGTTTGATGTCTTTTCAAAAACTGGTCGTAGAGCACGGCTGCCAAATGCACGTCAAGGTCCGTAGTGGGCCCAGCCCCATTGAGGGGCGGTACTTGTTAACGCAGCACACGCGGAGGCATCGCTGTAGAGCATATTCAATTTTTGCTGGTGAGTTCCTACGTTTTGCTTAGGCTTGGACGTCACACCGATCCCTTTTCACTCTATCGCTGTAGAACATACTGGGGACATAGCCTTACGTTTCGTTTTCAAGTATGTTCTGGGCACAGAGTTATGATAACAATACATGGTTACATTAAATGAACATGGTTACAAAAAAAACATTATATTTACAGACATTTCATGGGCAGTTAGAAAAAACATATGATCATGGGCTCATTTAACAGTTACAGACACGATTAAACTGGAGGTGGCCTTGAGAGTCTCCGGTAGATTGTTCCAGTTTTGGGGTGCACGGTTTGAGAAGGAGGAGCGGTCGGATACTTTGTTGAACCTTGGGACCATGAACAGTCTTTTGGAGACAGATCTCAGGTGATAGGTTCTGCATGTGGTGGGTGTGATGAGATAGTGAAGATAGGCGGGTAGCATGACCAGAATGTATTTTAAGTCAAGACAGGAAAAATGAGCTTTGCGCTAACATGAAAGGAAGCCTGAGGATCTCCGTTGTTAGGTATACTGCTCATTACCATACAATTTACATACGAATAAGCAAAACATCAGTTAAAATGTATCAATGCATTATTTTTGGCGGTAACGCGAGAGTATTGTAATGCAAATTTCCTCTTGGAATGCGCGTTACGGATATCCATATGTAAAACAGCGATAAGGCAATGCAAAAAAATGTAATGCACTTCTGAGGATGTACCCCTAAGTATCTTACATGGCTGCCAAGGACAGATTGCTCTGCAGAAGGGGTAAAAGAAGTATGATTTATGTGAATAGTGAATGTTGTGGCGTCTCTAGTTACATGTACCCTTAAACCATTTTTAATGACATAGCTAAAAAAAAAAAAATGAACTTAACAAAAAACAGGCGTGTTGGATAACAATTCGATGTGTGTTAATGATATAGATTAGCATAGTTAATGGTCAAGCTATTGTGCAAGCAACTAGTTAATTTATTCCCTGAAGGTGAATGTATATAAAGTTAAAATTACTTTAATTCAGTGTCAGATCTGGCCTAATCCCAGAAAATGAAAGATTACTTCAATATGTGTTTTTATAATATGAAAGAGCTTCAAAATAGCATCAAAACTATTTTTATAGCCTTTTACAACCCTTTTGTTTGTTTTTTCACAGGAGGGTTATTATAAACTCGGTTTGGATTTTTTAAATATTATTTTTTAAATGAGAAGCAAATTAATGTCATGCAAAGTCCACTGGGCTTTTAAATACAAACAAAGCACACAATAGCTCTCTTTAATCTTAACTTGGAACTCTGGGTACTTGAGGCGAGTCTTACGTTTTATGGTAAAGATCTATTTTGGGGAATTATTAGCATTGTACTCGGCTTTCAGAAATACTCTTATGGACCTTTGTACTAGCATAATATTACAAATTTGTGTTGCGTCAAAAATTCAGTGCTAAAAAGTAATGCAAACCTTAAGAAAATGCACATTGTACGTATGGAAACTTCATACATATAACGTATAATTTGTCGTTTGACATTTTCTGGGACCTGTCCCCGCTGTTCAATTCCTGTTTGATACAATTTAAATTTAACTAGAATTAGGTGTATTTTTTTAAATGTACTACTGGTGTTAGTAAATATCAGTTATATGTAATATTCTCCATACTATTAAAATAATGGCATAACCTATTGAATGAAATATCCCTGCTGTGTCATATCCATTTTTATTTCAATGCATGGCAACTTCATTCTGCACCATTTAGAGCTTTTGTAGGGTTCACGCCAAGTTGAACTTGGCGCTGTTGATTTTGACGCACTTTCTCCATTTCTTGGCCCACATACAGAATGGTTTCTTTAGTACACACCATTGACATCTCTACGCCTACCGCTGTCCCTCTCTGTGCAGCAAAACAAATTAATTAATTAATGTGTGACGCAGATGGAGGAATTTAAGGTTAGTGGTGCATCAAGCGCAATGGAAAATGAGTTGAACTTTCATCCCTTTTGTGGTAAAAAAAGCCATTTTGCCACCGTTAGTACAGAGGGCCTAAGGGTTATTGGTAAAGATTTATAGTTATTTTCCATATTGCAAATCTTTTAAAAACCCAATTAAAATTCTATTTGGTCAAGCTGCTCTTTAAATTGCACACATAACCGGATTAACAATAGTAGCTTGACTGCTAATAAAAACAGCATAACTATATCATGATATAAATAAAGAACAAGATTCTAGTAATCCTAGGTCTATGATACTGAAATCAGGATGGCATGATTGCGTTGCCATTACTTCGAATAAAAACATCTCAGTGACATTTATGCAGTGATTATTATAATATAATTGATTCATATTTATGAGGCATTACAGGGGTTATAGTACATAAGCTTAAAAGTGCTGCAATGTCAAGCCAGCAGCTTCACATTTTGCTAATGGTTCCCAATGAGTTTTAAAGAAAGGTTTACCTGTCATTATTTAACAACATGTTGGGGGTCCTTTATCAAAGTCTCCCTGCTACACAACCGGTGCAAAACCAGTGCAAAAATAATACCCCATGTTAAACAAAGAAAAAACCCTATTGCTTTCAATCGGGATTGTTTCCCTTAATATCTAGCACAGTATTTTTGCCCCAGTTTTGCAGACTTTGATAAATTAACCTTATTGGGGCACATGTACTAAGATCATATTTGAATCATTTTAGTGCTAAAAAGTTGTACAAATCTACCAAAAAGTGTTGTATGTAGGAAGGGTTAATACTGTATGTATGACGCACAGTTTCTTGTTGAAATGTATTTTGACACATTGTGTCATGATGAATTATACCTCATTGATACAATTTAAATGAAAACAGAATTGTGCATTTTATAAAATATAAATGATTAGTGTAACATTATTTATAATAGCCATACTTTGAAAAGAATATATTGTGTCAACCTAAATAATGAAACATGCTAACAACATCATTTAGACTTTAGGCTATACGCCAGGTTCACACTGGCATATAATTTTTGCACAGTTTCTACATTTCTTTGGCTGCACAGAAATAATAATGAGATTTCAACGCGCCAATTTTGTTTCTGCAGCGCTTAGTACGGCCGTCCCTTTGTGCGGTGAATCAGCTGCGCTATGAGCTTCTGAATTGTATGGATGTACTTGATGGACGTTTTCAACCTCAACAACTACGTATATGAATGAAAAAAGGGTGTGTGTTTTCTGCCGACCTGCATATCCTCCACCGACGTAACAGTTATAGGAAATACGGGGCACGTCTTGGAGTTTGGATGAGATATTAGCTGGTCTAAAACGCAGCACACACTTTTCAACGTTGCTGCAGTTTATACATGAAACCTTCTCCAATTCAGGGCAAACTTTAATAACAGTTTGAAGGGAAACACATGGGTAGGATTCTTTAATTCAAACATTAGCACTTGAACTAAAATGACTTGTTCTAAACCAGTGCATAAAACGGCTCGAAATGTATCAAAGTCCTATGGCTTTTCAAGGCATTTCTTTTCCACAATAAATCTGGTGCTGTTTTTGCTACAACTTTGAACAAATGCCCCATATTCGTTACTTTAGTGTCCGTGAGGCTTTTCTTTCGGGATTTTAAACCTTTTTGGGAATCATTTGCCAATGTATTTCTCAGTTTCTCATCAGAACAGAAACCTCACAAAATTAATAAAAAAAGACCCCAGTAAAAGTCATACGATATAAAAGGTCTAATTATCAGACTCCCAACAGCTAAACTGGAAGCAAAACCAGTGCGAAGTAATTGAACTTGATAATAATAAGCCTTAAGCTATAGCTGTTAATAATTCTCCTTTCACATGCATTAGGACCCTCTCTTGCTGGGGATTTGTAAAAATCCTATCAATCACTCAATGTTTTTTTAAGCACCGACTACTTGAGTGTTTCGGAGTCACAAAATAACAGTTCATGATATAGACGCTGTTAAAAATTAAAATAGAGGTTGTTTGGTTGGGAGATACACATTGGGAGACACACAATGCTTCCAATGAATTTTTTTTATGAATATAAGAACCAAGATTTTAAAGAAGTAAGATGTAAATAAAAGATTAAGGGGCATTTTATTAAGTGGTGCTATGTAATAAAACACCTGAAGACATCTTATGGTACATTCAAGGGAATTGGATGTTCAGTGTCTTGTGACTTAGTTGTTCATAGTAATCATGGGCCTAGGTTAAGGAAACTAATGTACCACTTGCAGTGTTTATGAAAATATGTTGTATAAATCAAAACACATATCCTTATTTAGATGGATAAATTAGCGATTGAGCAACATTTATACTGAAATAAGAGAATAGTCAGGCATTTAGTATTCAGTAATATGTGTATCACTTTGCTTTATAAGATTTAATAGTAAAAGAGAGTTTATATATAAATCACAATATATTGCATTAACCCTTTTGTGACAAAGGGAGCAGCCTCTGTAGTACTGAAAGGTAATAGGATTTCTCTTAGATTCAAACGTTTGCACCCAAATTCAGCTCAAACTTCTGAACAAACACAGACGTTTGCCAAGATTGCCAAGTTTGGCCTATCCTTACTCAAAGAGTTAATAGTGTGAAGGCGTGTTGTGCTAAAAAAAAAAAAGTGAATGTGCAAATAAAGCATTATTTTATTATTTTTTATCAATAGTCGCAGTGTGTGTGGTTGTCGGGAAAGTTAGTTTGCAAATCATGCATTATTCATATTTTATTGTTAGTTTCGGTGTGCGCGTATGTGCTGTTCTAAAAAAAAGGATCACAGTTTGCCAGTAACACATTATTATGCGTTGGCGCTTTATAAAAAAAAAAAACAATAACAATATTTGTCGTTTTAGTTTTTTACATCAGTTCAATATAATATATACAGTACCATGTGTTACATCACAAGAAATGTATCTTCCAGCCACCCTATAGCAATCACGAAACACATATGATTATTTCCTTCTTAACCCCACAGCAAGACCCATGCGTGGCAAGCTCTCAGTCAGCGAAAGGTTTACATTGAGCAATGTTATTTCTTGCTTTGCATCTGACAGACATGTAGTTTGAATGACTCCTGTTTTCCAGGGAAGAGCAGCCTTGAATAGCCCAACAGCGTATGTTTGCTTTTATTACCAGTGAGTATAATGAAAGCACTCAGAGGTCACAGAGCTACTTTAATCAGCACTTAGGGTCACTGGATAGCACGCCCATGCTGGGGACCGGGGGAAAGATGTCATGCAAAATAACTTATTTTTCTTCTTCTTATAATAAAATAAAATAAAAATCAGTGCCTTTTACTCTCTCAGATAAAATAACACACCAATAATTGCTCAAAGGAAACTGCAGATCAGCTGCAAACGTGGCCAATAATTTAGGCGAATACATTCCCTCTTTAGTTAACTTTTAAAGGAAAGTTTCGTTGCATGAAGCTGCTTCATGAATAGATATCAAATATCTCTCCCCTGAAGGGAAAAAAGATCCCACCAATTTCTTTCTCCTAAAATCTTCATCCAGCAATCAGGGCCATGCAGACAAGTGGGCACCACTGGGGTTTTTTTTTTTAAAGGAACTGTAGAAAGCTTGATGTTTTAGTAGATGATCTCACAGTTAGCAATGTCACATTGCATGGAGTACTGCATAGCGACATCTGGTATATGACAGTTTTATCCCCACCAAGGACATTTTTGGAGTAACGTGTGTCACACACAAAAAAAAGAAAAGCAATATAATTCAGCAATAAAGTCAGTCGTTTTCTTCATTCCATTAACCCATTACATTCTGAAATATCATCTATCTCATTGTTAGCATTGCAGGGGTGAACTAACTTATATATGGTAATGCCCATCATACATGGTGATCATATTGGTTAGGTTTAACATATATGCCATCATATTGCATTTTGAATGACATTTGTTTAGTCTTATTTTGATCCTATGAACAGAACAAGTGATAATAACAACAATAATAAACATGACCATTATTACATAGTACATACCATGTTTACTTTACCTAATAAAATAATATATATTTCCTGATAATGTATATCTATATATAAAAAGAGAGAAAAACTCAGACAATAAACATATATATATATATATATATCAAATAAAAAGATCACTTGTGAGCACTTTCACATGTCTTAGACAGATCTGCAATCCTGACTTTCACCATTATCACCTAGCATACAGTGCTTCCACTGCAGCAAGGAATTCTGGGAAATGACATGCAAATGAGCACATTTTGCCTGAAAACCAGTTTTACATGGAACCCTTATAAGGTTATGCTCGCTGTTAACACAGCTTTTAAGCACAGCATGGGATTATATGCAAACCCAGAAAAACCACTCACAGACATGTTTCAACCTTGATGGGTCTCATCAGTGTGAGATTGGTTGTACTGCCTTTGCAATTTTCAAGGCTGTAGGATTTACCATACACAGCGCAAACTGGGGGTGTGAGATTTTTATGTGGGGGGGGGGGGGGCGGGTGGTTGTTTGCTCTTCCCCAAGGCATTGAAATGAAATGCCGGGGGACCGCGCGGGGCCTCTGCAACCTCTACTTACCGAGGCTCAGCCGGCTTCGGGATGCGTGACCATGGCAACGCGGCGTCAAATGAAGAAGTCAAAAAAGAAGTGTTAAAGAAATATTGGTAAGAAAAGAACACCTCTTCGTCTCCCTGTAATAAGATTTTTTTAATGATCCTTAAAAATCCTGTATACATGTGTGTCCTGTATAAATCATATGTATGTATGTATGTATGTATGTATGTATGTATGTATGTATATATGTATATATGTATATATGTATATATGTATGTATGTATGTATGTATGTATGTATGTATGTATGTATATATGTATGTATGTATGTATGTATGTATGTATGTATGTATGTATGTATGTATAGAAGAACATATCAGTGGAAGTTGTGAGCTGGAAATCCCTTTACCAAACAGCAGGTTTTTTAAAACAAAGTCAGTCATTATACCTAATTCACTTTCAACAGGCCTGTCCAGTGTTATACATTTAGGTGAGTCCCACTCATTAGAAGACGTGGTTTACGTTTAGAATCAGTGCACCCAATGGAGTCTCGTTTTCTCAGGTCAGACTGTTCTTTTTATGAAGATTACATTTTTGTAGGACAGAATTCCCAATTCCCACTAGCTGACATCCTAATTCACTTGGATCGTTAGGCTTTGACAGGTTTTGCTGAATCAGTGGCTATAACAATAATTACTTTTTTATACAGAGCTGACAGTGTTCTCTGACCTGTACATCTAATTTTACAGGCTATAAATCCATGCTGGGAGAAGCTGAAAAACTCTAACATACATCATGCTGAAAATATATAACATTTATCATAGTTTTATATTTATTCCAGATGTGTATTTTACAGTTAAAAGATAGTATATGTGTAATGTAAATAGTTAACAAACATGCAAAAGCTATTTGGAGACTAGTTACATGGCGCCATAATAGACTTATTACAATGGGATGTATCAACTTTTGCAGTTCGGATTGTCACTTTTTTCCTATATCCCATGTGATCTGAGACTAGCATAAATCTACAGCATCTGAATGGCAGAATGGCATCAAATATGTGAGATTTGAACAGGCTCATTACAGTGGTCTCAGCCCAGATACTACTCAGCAACACCTTGAAGGATCCGTCCCTCCTAGGACCAAAGTGGACTATGGGTAGTGGTATATTTAGTAAGTTAAATATAGATGTTAACATCATTTTTCACCGAAATCAGACAAGCGTTACTGTAAGTGTTTTTTTTAATATGGAGGCGTTTTACAATCTAAGGCTGAGGACCCGCTGCGGTCGGCGGTGCGCGCAGCCGCGCACACGTCACTCACCAGCTCCTGAGTTCCTCCCAAGCCGGCCCCAGTCCCTCCTCGCTGCAAGGCTCACTACGCGCTGTGACGCGTCATCCGCCAGGGGATGCAAGAGGATTGTGATCCCGAGCGGTGATGTGTCACGTGGAGCGCTGGTGAGCCTATCATCACCGGGAGCTGAGCTTCCCCCACCTCCAAAAGGTAGGGGGGGGAGTGTGTGTATGTATGTGTGTGTATTTGTGTTGTGTGTGTGTTGTGTTGTGCACCTGGCCTATCTGCCCCCCCCCCTCTCCTCCCGGACCCCCAACCTCCCTGACCGGACCTTCCAAAAGCCTTAGGCCACGCCTACCCGATCCGCTTTGGCCACGACACCCCCCACCCCCCACAACGGAAAAAGTTCTGCAGACCGCAGATCGCGGTGCAGTGACTTGCACGCGCCGCCGGCAAGCAAGACGGCCATGCGGGCGCGTGCAGCGGGTCCTCAGCCTAAGCCTGATGCCTTATATGCCGAGTCTTTTTGCAAACGTTGCTGGTGTGCTCTCCTAATGATAGCAGTGTGATTAGTTGAAAGAGAGACTGGAGGAGAACAATTACCAGATGACATTAAAATAAAATGGAACCGAAGAAAATAAAAACAAAAATAAAAACATTTTCATTCATTTGGCGAATAAATTAAACTATTAGTTTGGGAGATTAAGAGGGTAATTCTATGTACGCCAAAGTGGTCTTTCAGGTAATTTTCAGACAACAATCCCCAGTCAGTTAATTAGGGAATTTTTGGCTGGCAATGGCCCAAACTGTCACTTCCGCGTATATTGAACAAAGCCCTAAGGGGTAATTCTATATAGTTAACGGCGACCTTTCGGGACGTTTTCGGACGAAAATCCCTATTGACTTTAACAAGAATTTTCGTCTGGAAAATGTGGCACATTTGGACAATATAGAATAAGGTCCAAAGAGTGATCTTTCTAAAGACGTCTATTACACTGATCAAAAAAAAACCTTGCACCTACCATCCATTTCCTACGCATTTTGTGCAGAAATGGTATATAACATTACAGCATCTCATTGGGAATGGAATTATATATTTTTTAGATTTCCAGACTTCCTTTATGAAAAACGTGAGCAAAGGGTTCTTTTTTCTTTCAGCAAAGAAACTAAACGAGAATGACATCAGATGAATTTATGCTACATGGCTTGGATCCCACACAGAACAAAACATCATATTTTGTATCCATGCATTAAAACATGGTAACATCCCTCCTTCCTACAGCTAAGAAAGTTCAAGGAGTCCTTTCATATTATATATAGAAGTAAATGTATGACAGTCTTATTTGTGTTTTAGGAATAATTAAAAAAAAAATATTTGCATATATATATTCAAAGGTAACTGCAAACTTATAGGAAAATTCTGAAATATCCCAATGAAAATAAGTTAAGTATATTTTGTCATTATTTCAGGGTGGGCATTTTCACAGGGGCTTTGGCTTGGGGGTCTACATTTGTTCATGTTTGGGTTTTGCCGAAACTCGATTGGTTAGGGATTTTTAAAAAACGCACAGAAAAAACCCCTCAAAATAATCAGAAAATGTTATTTTGTTTTGTTTCTGTAAAGCTTTTCCGACGTTAAACTTTTTTTTGCAAAAGTTGGCACGTTTTTGCCTTCGCGAACTCCAAAGTTTGCCCGATTTCTTAAAAAAAAACGAAACAATCGGAAAAAAATCGAAAGATTCTGAGGATGAGCTTTTCTTGGTTCTTGGATAGAATTTCTGAAGTTTGACTCTAACCTCTGAACAAAAGTCAAAGTTGTCGAAGTTTGGATTTCGGACTTGCCCATGCTTCCTAAACAAAATAGAACAGAAGCAGTTTGAATCTGCAGAACAGATTTATAATGTTGTCTACCCAGTAGGCCCGCTAACCCACTAACCTGCTGTAATGATCAGTAGGAGAACTGTTCCTTACACTGCAGACATCAGTGGTGTTATTTGGTTAGGGTGATTATTGAAGTTGATCATTTTTCTAGAACATCAAAAGAAGAGTTAATACGGTATATAAAGGTAAAAGAAGGTGTAATATTGAGGTTGTTTGCTTGATAATCAAGGTCCAGGCTGGTTAAGTCTCCCCGAATTATGGGACACTCCTGAATTCTTGGCTAGAGTCAGGAGATTGGTCAAATGATCAATCAGTCAGTGTGTGTGTGTGCGCGCATCAGTCAGTGGCCGCTGGTCCGGGCGGGGGGGTCGATACCTGCTGGCGCCGCCGCGGGTGGGGGGGGGTGGTTGTGGGGTGGTGATAGCTGCTGGCGCTACCCGGCTTCCCGGCCCGGCCGCGGAGGGAAGGGGGGGGATGGGGGGGAGGGAGGGGAGGGGGAAAGAGGGGGGAGGAGGGGGGATGGGGGGGATGGGGGGGGAGGGAGGGGAGGGGGAGAGAGGGGGGAGGGTGGAGGGAGAGGGGGGTAGGGGGGGTTTGTTGCGGTACCTGGCAACTTGTGAGAGGTGGTGGCGTCGGTTACGGCTTCCCGTCCCGGCCGCGGGGGGGGGGGGGGAAGAGGGGGGATGATGAGGTACCTGGCAACGTGTGAGAGGCGGCGGTGTCGGTTACTCGGCGGGTTTCGGTGTGTCGTGAGGTGGAGGGGTGTTTGAGGTGAGGCTGTGGCGCAGAGGAGCGTGCGCCGCTGGCCGTGGGTAACAGTGCAGAGGCTGGGGTTTGCTGTGGGTGTGGGGGGGAATGTGGGGAGAGGAGAGGTGAGGTGACGGCGATGGCACCGAGGAGCGGGCAGCGTGGCTGAGTGTGACCAATGAGGCGTGCGGGGCGGTTCTGGTCCACGGACCAATCTGATTGGCCAGAGGGTGAGTGACAGACCAACTGACCAATCAGATTGGCCATATCAGATTGGCCTTTGGGACAGACATACAACGTTTTGAAAAATATATAGATAGATAGATATACTATAAAAATACTAAGTGCGCAAATTAAAACAATTAAACAAAAATAGTAACAGTTACTGCCTGAATGTTAAGCTATACACAATAGCACATATATAGGGAAAAGGGAAAACATCGGTGCAAAACTGCTAACTAAACCATAAAAATTGAACATAAATGAACTGGGGATATATTGGGAATTGCTGGTTGCTCTGAAATGAAATGAAGAAAAAACAAAATATAGTGAAGTACGTTTTAGTAAAAATATATGCGCAAAGGTAGATCGCTACTTACAAAGTAGCAGATGTAAACAAGCATATAGGATATAAAAATCCTCTCCGTCCTGCTGCCTGGAGTAACGATTTGTTTGTCCTCCACGTGGAACGCTGAGATCCTTTTCTTCATTTCATTTCATAGCAACCAGCAATTCCCAATATATCCCCAGTTCATTTATGCTCAATTTTTATGGTTTAGTTAGCAGTTTTGCGCCGATGTTTTCCCTTTTTCCATATATATATATATATATATATATATATATATATATATATATATATATACAGCTAGGTCCGGAAATAATTGGACACTGACACAATTTTCATAATTTGGGCTCTGTACGCCACCACAATGGATTTGAAATGAAACAACCGAGATGCAATAGAAGTGCAGACTTTCAGCTTTAATTCAAGGGGTTGAACAAAAATATCGTATGAAACATTTAGGAATTGCAACCATGTTCATACACAGTTCCCTTACTTCAGGGGCTCAAATGTAATTGGACAAATGAACACAATCATAAATAAAATGTTCATTTTTAATACATTGTCGAGAATCCTTTGCAGGCAATGACTGCCTGAAGTCTGGAACGCATGGACATCACCAAACGCTGGGTTTCCACCTTTGTGATGCTTTGCCAGGCCTTTACTGCAGCTGTCTTCAGTTGTTGTTTGTTCGTGGGTCTTTCTGCCTTAAGTTTTGTCTTCAGCAAGTGAAATGCATGCTCGATCGGGTTGAGATCAGGTGATTGACTTGGCCATTGCAGAATATTCCACTTCTTTGCCTTAAAAAACTCCTGGGTTGCTATCACAGTATGTTTTGGGTCATTGTCCATTTGTAAAGGGAAGCGCTGTCCAATCAACTTCGCTGAATTTGGCTGAATCTGAGCAGACAATATATCACTATACACTTCAGAATTCATCCGGCTGCTTCTGTCTTCTGTCACATCATCAATAAACACTAGTGACCCACTGCCATTGTAAGCCATGCATGCCCATGCCATCACACTGCCTCCACCGTGTTTACAGATGATGTGGTATGCTTGGGATCATGAGCCATTCCAAGCCTTCTCCATACTTTTTTCTTCCCATTATTCTGGTAAAGGTTGATCTTAGTTTCTTCTGTCCAAAGAATGCTGTTCCAGAACTGGGCTGGCTTTTTTAGATATTGTTTGGCAAAGTCTAATCTTGCCTTTCTATTCTTGAGGCTTATGAATGGTTTTCACCTTGTGGTGAATCCTCTGTATTTGCTCTCGTGAAGTCTTCTCTTTATGGTAGACTTGGATAATTATATGCCTACCTCATGGAGAGTGTTCTTCACTTGGCTGGATGTTGTGAAGGGGTTTTTCCATGGAAAGGATCCTATGATCATCCACCACTGTTGTCTTCCGTGGACATCCAGGCCTTTTTGTGTTGCAGAGCTCCCCAGTGCGTTCTTTTTTTCTCAAAATGTACCAAACTGTTGATTTGGCCACTCCTAATGTTCCTGCTATCTCTCTGATGGATTTCCTTTTTTTTGCAGCCTAAGGATGCCCTGTTTCACTTGCATTGAGAGCTCCTTTGACCGCATGTTGTGGGTTTACAGCAACAGCTTCCAAATGCGAATGCCACACCTGGAATCAACTCCAAACTTTTTACCTGCTTAATTGATGATGAAATAATTAAGGAATAGCCCACACCTGTCCATGAAACAGCTTTTGAGTCAATTGTCCAATTACTTTTGGTCCCTTGAAAAAGAGGGGTCTACATATTAAAGAGATGTCATTCCTAAACCCTTCCTCCAATTTGGATGTGAATACCCTCAAATTAAAGCTGATAGACTGCACTTTAAACCCATATTTATTATTTAACTGCAACTTGAATTTATTTTGGTACACAGCCGAAATAAAAAAAAACTTGTATCAGTGTCCAATTTTTTCCAGACCTAACTGTATATATATATGAAAAAAAAGAGAAAAAGAAAACAGGCGCACACCTAGTGCATTAACATAATAACAAGTGTTTATAGAACATTAAAATCAACAAATGCCCACTCACAAAGGTACTGATCAATTAGAGCAGATATGAGATTGGCTCTCATGTGCCAGAAGTGCCGTCCGATTAGGATAATGGCGTCCACTCGCGTCTCTCCTCCGTGCAGTCAGGTAACCTGACTGTTTTCTAGGTGTGCGCCTGTTTTCTTTTTCTCTTTTTTTTCATAGGTATAATCAGGGAGTAGTGAACCCTTGAAACGGACTGCCAAATACCTGGAGCATTAATTTTGGAACGGGACTGTGTTTTTTCAAAGGTTTTTTATAAAAGATATTTTAATTATTTTTATATTGTTTTGTGGTATTATCATTATATTTTAAATTTTTTAATTTTTTTTTTAGCATTATTGTTATTAAGGCATATCAATAAGTGTTGTTTATTGCTATCACAAGATATTTATTTGGAAATTCTGGTTCATAGTTTTAATTAGCTATCTTCACACCACCCCATTGGGTGCATTCACAGTAAGGTTAACTCTTTCATAGCTTTGTTTAGGATATATTAGAGGCGCTGCTTCACTATCTTTTGTTTTTTTTGTGATATATATATATATTGTATATAACTAGATAGATATGTCTCTGAGTAGATTCTGCATCTTAACAGCTGATCCGGTTGCAATTTATTTGGGGGGAAGGGGGATTTGGATGGGGTGTAAGCTTGGAGTTTAATCCAGCCACACAGCTGGTCCTAATGTGCCAGAGAGGTAGTGGTGAAGATGTGAGGGTATAGGATCAAGGGGGAAAATTTTAGGGTGACATGAAGAGAGGAGCAAGGAGACTTCATCATCAGTCACAGGAGAATTAGCTGAGGGTTGAGTTAGGTGTGCGAAGGGAGGTTGTGGTGGTGTGGAGTCTGACATGGAGAGATGTCATGTCTGATGGACTAAATCTTATTTGTGAAGTAGGTGGCATGGTCTTGGGCTGTTTGGGTGGAAGGGGGTTGCCGGTGCAGTTGGTCAGAGAAGGGAATTAAAGGCAGAAAATAGACATTGAGTGTTAGAGGAGAGAGTTAGTGTGAGTGAAGAAAAGATTTTCTTGGCAAGGGAAAGGCCAGTGTTATAGGAGGAGCGTTTGAATTTATAGTGGAGGAAATCTGCTGTAGAGCATGATTTCCTCCAACAACTTTCAGCAGTGCATGAGCACTTTTGGAGGTAGCGGGTAAATTTTGTGTGCCACGGTTGTGGGTTAAATTGTCGAGGGAGACGCGTGGTGAAAGGATCTGTCTTGTCTAGGGGTGATAAAAGAGCCCTGTTGTATAGAGAGGTTGCTAGGTCTGAGCAGGAAATGGTAGACTGAATGGAGCAGGGGTTTCAAAGATGTTGAAAAATGGAGGTCTAGAGCATGTAGGTTTCTGCATGGGCATGTGGAAGTAGGTGTTGTGGAGGGTGCAGGGAGTAGAGTGAGGCTAAAAGTTAGGAGGTGAGGATCAGAAAGAGGGAAGGGAGTGTTAGACACTGAGTCGAAATGGGGAAAAATCAGGTCAGGGGAGTGTCCATTACAGTGTAGTGAATAGTGAATAGTATATGTAGGCACGGACCTTATGCATGAGCACAAGCCCTATTATAACTTTTTTTTCAGTTAGTAGGTACCCAAAACCTGTTTCCCCCAGTGGGCCTTTGTTAACCCAGTCCTACTTATGTGATAACTTGTTCATATTTAGGATGATCATTTTTTAATCACTGCATTTACTACTTTTCCGTCCCCCAACCCCTCTTCTTCTTTTGTTGTCAGGAGATATACGAGTATATCATGAACCACGTGTCCAAGGACCCCTGATTCCCGATATACTTCCCAGGGCAAGGTAGAGTCGGTGTTTCTTGGTTTTAAAATCCCCTGCATTATGCTGGCTTATAGAAAGCCGTAACAGATGACGCTGTGGCTTCCTATTGGCCTCGCCTGAGGCGGGCGATTTGAGCCATCATTTTGTTTCTATTTATCACAGGAGCCAGAGGCCCCCTATGCTGAAAATAGCTATGTTCTGCTACAGGGACTCCGGGTTCCCATCCTGGTGAAAAAAAAGGATTAAAAATAATACAAGTAAAGGGAAGTGCTGCTTGATGAATAAATGATAAGGCGATAAAGGTCCATTACTAAGGCCGCGCTTATAGTGCGCGCGACGGATGACGTGACCCATTGCCGTCGCCGCTAGCGAAAGTTGTATTTCGCTTTCCGCCGACGTCGCGGGCGACCATGTCTTTGATTGGTTCAGAGGCTGTCACATGTGGAAACAGCCTCTGAAAAATTAAATTTGACCGGCTACAAGAATTCGCGCCACCAGCGTTGCTCCCGTCGCTCAGTCGCGCTTGCTATAAATGCACGTGACGGCGGCAATACATTTGTTTTGCCGTGACGTTGCGTCGCCGGCACTATAAGCGCAGCCTAGGCAGTGTAACTCAAAAAGACAACTTACAGTGCTGCAAGACGCCTTACAATCCATTCACGTGAATGGGCTGCAAGGCGTCTTCCACCGCCGAAAGATGTCTAATGACATAGCTCTGCTTAGTAAGCACGGGCCAAAGTGTTTTGTACAAGGCCACAAAGAACTGCAGTGTTTTAGCTGTCGAGTCTCTTATGCATTTTTATAAACATTTCCCTAACAAATATCTCCAAGGCTTCCCCTACTGGATCCCTGGCCAATCAAATCAGCACAGTCACCCGTCAAAGCACTAATTGTTCATGTAATTAGTCCATCTGTGAGCTTCAGTTATCACTGTCTAGACTCTAGACCAAGAGAAGAAAAAAAGACATAACATACGCTTAGAGTTGTTTTCAAAAAGTTGATGTTTACTAAGACATCTCAGCCATATAACGTGACCTTCCGACGCTTCCTTATGTGCAAAGTTAATGGGGTTAATTTACAGTCTGTGTTACTACAGACAAAGGCCCATGTTTACTCAGCAGTGCCATTCCATAGGACAGTCCTGGAAAATGTCCAGTGCAAACTCCTCAGCAGTCAGAGAAAGAGATAAAACAGTGGTACAAATATATATACCAAATTACGACACTATATATATATATATATATATATATAGTGTCGTAATTTGAAAAATTGTGAAAATTGAATGAGAAAAAGAAAATACACTCACATAGAGTGCCTAAAAATAAGGCAATATGTAATTGTAGATATGGATCTCATCATAGGTATTGGATAGATGTAACTCTGAATCCCATCTCTGATTATGGGTAGGTGTAGCTTCAAATCACTGATTATAGATCCACTTTCCCCTTGATCAAATTTGGAAGAGGAAAGAGACACTAATAGTGTAAAACGTTTTTTTTTTTACCAAAGAGAAAAGCGTTTTCATGTGATTAACAACACTCACAATATATCACCTTGAATACACGTATTAAAATGGAAGAGGAATCTCTTGTCCCTAGAGGAACATCACGAGTGCCTGGTATCGCTCTGATTGTTCGCACACAGCATATGACCTCACTTACGGTGTCCTGTAATCACTGCCGTTTCCATTTCTCGTCACTCCTTCAACCCAACGCGTTTCGCAGTTAGCACTGCTTCATCAGGGGGATCAGTTCCTGGTCTTCCACCAGCCTGTGAAAGCCTTACTTTTAACCCGATCATGTTTTCATACCATACACAGTAAAATGAGAACATCCAAAGGGAAACCCCATAACTGTATTATATATAGAAGGGAAAGCGCATTGCACAGGACACCTTCCAGCAGCAGAAAATACCTAACAGGCTCCATCCATCCCATTCAAATGATGTAACTTGTAAGGTGTCTTTTCGCACTAGAATAGGTCTTATGGAATAGCACTACTTACAAAATATGACCTACAATCATACCCAAATATAAATGCAAGAAAGGGAACAGGGAGGTAGTTTACATGGGTTAAAATGTGTTGCTAAAGCCCCATGGGGTAATTTTACTCTATCAACGTCTCCTAGCTGCAAAACTTAAAATCACACAATTGCAACACTAAATTATTTATATATATATTTATATATATTAAAAAAAAAGAATCCAAACTGCTGGAAATTTTGCTGATGTTTCTGCTGTGGGTTTTCCCGTCAGTTTCAATATTTCAACAATTCAACTGCAATCTTCTAGTTATCTACAAAAATATTCTATTATCTACTGTATGTCTACAATTGAATATATTTTTTGTATCATTCATCCCACATGTTATCTCCTTGCGGGTTTAATAGACATAGGTGGGGTTTGGGAATGACAAAGCAATAACGTAATTACAAGGCTGAACGTTAACTCCTTCTCCGCCAGAGAGGCCTGCAACGCGTTGCTCCAGCAAAGAAAGAGGCTAAGACAGAGGGTTACACAGGTCCTGTTTCAGCTGGCAGGAGAAATAACTTGATCTGTCAAAAATAATAGTTAGACCTTTCACACACATATTCTGTACTTTTCTTACCACACAAGAGGTAACTTTATTTTTAGATTTTTGCACATACAACATAGATTACTTTATCATGGCTTGTCCGTAATTGCACGGGTAATTTTTTTAAAAATTGGTTAAGACATGCTAATTAGGGTAAAAGGTTTGGCATACAATTGATGAAAAAATTGTATTTCCAGCACTTTCTTATATTAAAAAAAAAACACTTGCTTCCCAAAACTTTGAAGGTTTAATGAGTATTTTGATGATAACTGTAAAATGTTGGTGACATGTTTATACATCTCTAGGGCATCGGGGGAGCTTATTTTATATAGTTATTCCAAAGTCATTATCATCCAAAGCAATAAATCATACAAAGATAGGGTGGAGACAATTCACATCTACTTTATTATTATCCTGTGGAATAGTGAAACCCAGGGAAGCGCAAACTTTGGGAACTGGGCCCCCTGCCTGCTCCCCCTCACTTTCGCACCCCCCTTACCTCACTCGGCGGCGTCAAATAACGCCGTGGGGTCATGTCACGGGACCCGGTTACCATGGGGACGCCGTGTGATGTCACTCCGCATGACACCGGTAAGTTTGTGGCAGAGGCCTCACACGATCCCCCGGCATTTCATTTTAATGCCTCGGGGAAGAGTGCGGGGCCCCTGCAAGCGCCCCCCCCCCCAAAAAAAATCCCATGCCCTCCACTTTGCGCACCGCTGCTGTAAGTTACACAACATCATCTTGTTTTACAATGTCTCCCTATTTAAATTAATTCCCTCTCTCCCTCTCTCTCTCCCTCTCCCCTCTCTCCCTCTCTTCTTCTCTCCCTCTCTCTCTCTCTCTCTCTCTCTCTCTCTCTCTCTCTCTCTCTCTCTCTCTCTCTCTCTCTCTCTCTCTCTCTCTCTCTCTCTCTCTCTCTCTCCCTCTCTCCCTCTCTTCTTCTCTCCCTCACTCTCCATGTATAGTACATAAATAAGGGAATTTCTCCCAAGCCACCTAATTATTGCTGTTGAATTGCTCTGCCTGCTTTTGGAAATACTATACTAAGCCCATAGGACCTATACAGAATACCTAAATGAAACAGTTATTGCAGCCGTGAACCTCTTTTTTCAATATATCAATAGGACCATGCATTTCTAAATGTTAAAACCTTTTCTTAGCGGGGAGAGTATAGCAACGTTTTTCCATCACTTTTGCACTGGGGTGAATATTGCACCAAATCTATGAAATATCTCAGAGCTTTTCAATCTAAAAACATTAGTGCAAAACAGTCTCACATTTCCTTGTCTACCACTATATGTTATATGGGTCACACTATATTGAATTTTTGAAATCAGTCCGGTAATATATCAGCCTTACAAAGACATACTTTAAAGATATAGGTTTACTGGCTGTGCATTTTAACCCCAGGCTGTCCTGAAAAGCTGTTTAATGCAGCAGGCATACGCTTATAGGGGACCATGTTCAAATGGATTTGAAGCAAAAGCTGACACTGTGTGCTCATTTGCATGTCATTTCCCAGAATCCCTTGCTGTAGTGGAAACACTGTACGCTAGAAGATAATGGTTAAAAGCAGCGTTGCAGACCTGTCTGAGACATGTGCATTTGCTCACAAGTGATATTTCATTTTGCTGTAAAGATATACCGTAACCCTCTAAAGTGCCATATGCTGACCCTTCTGGCACTCAGGGGGTTAATTCTATACCTTAAAAGTGCAATGAAATTTCACCTCCAAAAAGAAAACAGTCACTGACTATTGGTACTCAATCATTGTAAGCAATTGTGATATTAACCCAGATCTAGCATCTGATCTTGCCACTACAAATGTAACTTTAGATTTAATGTTTGAATGTAATAGTTTAACATCAGTATAGAATTTTAACTTATTGTATCACCTTAAAATGACCTTCAGGACCATAAAGGTTTCCAAGGTACTCCGTAAGGTGCATCAATTATTGAACTTGCCATAGGACTAAATGATATAATATCCTGTACCTGAACATACCCAGGCTTGCCTGAGAATATCACAGAGTTACCATAGGATGCAGCTGCAATTTCTTCCCTCAGCAATTTATGTATATCTATATATATATTCATACAAGTATTAGTGCTGTTATTAGTAATCTACTGCTGGACGCAGAGTACATAGTACATATGCATGTAGTGTTAGTGTTACTCCCACCGGTAGTGGTTGGACGTGTGCTGAATATTATTAAAAGCTGTCACATTCTTCACGTTAATAATACAAGCCCTGCAGCTGCAATTTGTAATTTAAGCCTTAATGTGACTTTTATTGCTGTCACTATTATCAGGACGAAGATTACTGCTAGTGTGAAACTGATTACCATTAATGTTAGCACAAGTAAAAAAAACAAAAATGGTTACTTTCCCCCCTATTTAAAACAGTGAGAAGCGGGTAACGCGCAGTTACCAATGTACTGGCTTCCACCCACTTCAACCTTTTCACTGAATGTGTCTCTGACCCCTCGGGAAGTGAAAAGCGTAATAATACTAGTGAACACTTTATTAGCTGAGTACTACCCTGCCTCTTGCTCTGATGAACAGGGGCCTTAACATGTATTTAAAGGTTCTGATTCCACTTAGCACTGATATACTGTAGGAGTTGTAATAAAAGGAAAGCAGTCAGCCATGTAACTCCTTGATCATTTGCAACTTTGTTATTATTATTTAAAAATACATTCAAAAGGTTTTCAAAATTGGACCCTAAACTCTAATAAAACAATAAGCATCAGGTGGTTTACATGACTTCAGATACATTTACACATAACTGCGAACGAAGGCTGCATTGCCTCCGAAGTTGGAGTCATTGAGGCCGAACAACAGATCGCAGGCGGGATCATTCTTCTGAAATGGATTGTCTTCGGAATTGAGTGATCAGAGTGTGTCCCATGGGTCTGGAGTTACATCTACTTGTGTTTATTTACAATCCCGCAGTACAAATACTTTTTTTTACTTGAATACAGCACATACCGTTCCACTGCCGATTGAAATGAATCTGGCTTTGTTTTAGGAATCCTCTCTCACTTTTTGCTTTCTGGGCATAAATAATACTGAATATATTTCTAGAATAGGCTTCAGTAAAGTCAGATTTTTCCTCTTGCACTTAGGAACAGTGCCGCTACTTTTTGTACATTTAAAACCAAAAACAAGAAGTGCATGTTCCCATAGTGTGATTACAAGGAATGGATACTTACAATATATAAGAAATAAAACAAAATGTACAAGCGGCATAAACGTATAAATTGTGCCCTTACAATGTGCAATAAGAACAAACAGCTTATCTGGCAGCTAAAGTGAGGAAAAACCTGTCATAGAGATATCTTCTATGGTGGGGAGATAGGCAGAAAGGCCCCAGATTACGTGCACTCAGTTACCCAAACTGCAACAGGAGTTTAATCAATTATAGATAGGCTGAGTTAAAGTATCAGAAATGAGGCTGTATCAGGTATTGGGTGGCCCTAGGGCTGGAAACAGACTGTCCCCGGTGAATGGTGAATGGATACAGCCTCATTTCTGATACTTTAATGCAGCCTGTATATAATTGATTAAACTCCTGTTGCAGTTTGGGTAACAGAGTGCATGTAATCTGGGGCCTTCCTACATATCTCCCCACCATAGGAGATATCTCTTTGACAGGATTTTCTTCACTTTAACTATGTTTCCCCTAGTGCACCGACCCTAACTATCACTGACAAACCAAGCTCGAGCGGGTATCATGCCTCTGTTTTGTTTGTTTGTTTCCCCTAGTGCACAGACCCTAACTATCACTGACAAACCAAGCTCGAGCAGGTATCATGCCTCTGTTTTGTTTGTTTGTTATCTGGTAGTTAGAATCGTCTCTGGAGACGTCTCACAAGCGTTTCCTCCATCTCCATTTGAGCGCCGCCCTCTTTACGTACGATGAAAAGCACTCTGACATTACTGTTCGATGCATAGCTACAAGTCCCAACGCGTTTCATTGCCTGGTATCATTACTTCGATCGATGTCACTTTTTTTTCCAATAAAATGATGTGATACGGACGAAAAAGTAAGAAAGAGCCATATTGTAAAAGAAACAAATGCATCTTTGTACCGTCAACTGGAAACATTGCGGGTGAAGTGTTTTCACTCTTAGGTTGGAAATTGAAAATTATTTGTTTTCTTTTAAGGTAGAGGTATCTGTACCGTGTTAGCCGAGCTTAATAATCAAAAACGAATAGACAATATTGTTCTGTGGCTAACAAAATGCTTTTAATTGTGTGAGCTTTCGAGATACACTGATCTCTTTTTCCGGCGGTGTTACAATGGATAAGGCAAGAAAGGTTTAACTTAAAAACAGGAAAGTATCACGGATTGTTCTTTGCCAAAGTGGCTTTTGTTTTGCTACAACGAAACAATTTTTTTGAAAGTACTGTAGTTTGCACTTTTAGTAACGCATTCTGTATAATACTACATGTGAGTCATACGCTGTACTTGTCTCCAACACAGTGGTCAAAGTGTTTTAGTTGTACTAGTCCTCTGCCTAAGTCCAGGAAGCAGCGTTTGGCTGGGGAGGCTACCCTTTCCGGACAGGCTCTATTCCAGGCTCTGGTGCGCTCCTGTGTCTGGGCAGAGTCCACACACGCTGTGGCCACTGGGCAGGTACCATCATTTACCTCCCAGTGGGCCTTAAGCAGGGGCTTTGCTCGGTATCCCCCCCACCCCCCATCTGGTTTCTTTTAAATGAAACCTCTTCCTAAGTGCACTGTTGTTTAACTGACAGTAGCACTGGTTTATGGTTTATATTAATTTTTGTTTTAAGCCTTTTCTTTCGCCAGCCAATCGTAATAGACTTACCAAAGATTCTACATTTACTGGACATTGAGGAAAAGCTATTTTCACTGCCAGAGGGGTGTGCCGCAAGCTTCACGGGCAGTGAAGAGGTTAACCATATTTCCGAAAGATAGATACAATGTTTCTGCTAAGAAAGCTGAAGGATAGAGAGATACCTCCAAAACGAAATCACATTTTCTTTACGTAAAACATGGAACCATACGCTTGCCAATAAAATATAGTAGTGTTACCTTTTGGTGGTAACAAAAAAAAATTAGTGGTACTTTTTACGTCCAATCACCAATCAAACTGACCACTACACTGAATTACATTACAATGAATGGAGACTGAAGGAAACATTCACTAGATGATGGTAATATAGCTCAGTGTAAGAGGGATCCACTGCACTCAGTGCCGACATTAAAACCAAATCCCCTCCTGCGGGGTCTGCTTTGCATTAAGAAAAAATGTAAACATCCCCTGGATGAAGGAACCTGTATTTATTCATGTATCATTACTTGTAACATAAAATTTGACATGAGTGCATCAAGTGACTGCTCTTGTTTGTTGAATCGCTGCACTCCAAACCCCATGAAAGAGTTCCCCAGTCCATAAGCAAGTAACAGAAACCAGACCGAACCACGCAGAATAAAATAACATTTATGAAGGACAGTTGCTCTTGTGGATTTGGAGTATGTTGCGTGTATCCTCTCGTAAGACGATGAATGAAGAACAGCTTGCCACTTCAGGTTTTAGTGGTTACAATCTGGCTACAGACAGGCAGAGCCGGTCCAGGGGACTGCTTTTTCAAGGCAAAGGAAAGTGTGATTGGATACACAGATAGGCCTTTTTTTCCCTCCTGCTCGCAGCTGCGGGAAATGTGAGAAGCTTGTTAGTCATTTGACTCAGATCATTAATTTGGAGGTTCATGGAACTGGAAACCTAGAAGAACTATTAAAAAATAAAAGGGGAAAACATGACAGGACAGAGACATAAAACTTGATACGCCCTTATGATAATATGCATTGTTTAACATTTACAGTGTCCTAATAGAAAGTTATGGGATTTTGTCCTTTGATCAATCTGGTCCATTTCTTAAGCACGGATTTTGCCCCAGTTTTCCAACTTGGAGACCTTACTAAATAGCCAGACTTGACTTGGTGTAGACTGCTATGTCTAATATACTGGGTCAAACGGAAAAAAGCACATCCTCAGCGTTATACCCCTAAAATGTGCTACACACGTGCATATAATACAACACAATAATAGTGATATCAAATCAACACATACATAAATATTGATACGTGAGTAAATGTTAATGTGATCAATGATCACCTCTTAAATTCGGAAGTCCTACAGCCATGAGGTGACAAGGATTGTCCAGGTCCTATGTTGGCCCTTGTAACAGGGACTTATCCCTGTTTAAATAAAGCAGTCTCAGAGCTCTGAGAATCCAGCAGAGAGATAACTGATTGCAGCCACTCAATTAACTAGTCTCCACCTGGACTAATGAGAGCTCTGTAAAAAGCCTCATGTGAGACACAGGAGAGAGATTCCTTAGCTCACATTTGGGCTGACATAAGGAGAAGGAAGACTGCAGAGATTTTCCTTAGCCCACAACTGGGCTGACCTGAGGAAAAGATGATGTCTTGATACACACAGAAGGACTGTATGCTGACAGCAAGACAAGGGGACAAGACCTATACCTGGACACAAGTTTGCAGATGGGAAAAAGCAGGCACTGGCAGCCACACAGGATCAGCAAATAAAGATTAGTAAAGAGAGCTAGTTCCCATACAAAAGTTTAATGGATACTACAAAAAGATTACAACAACATTGTGGGGTGCTGAGCCCCCCCACCAACGCGTTTCGAGCGCTAGCTCTTTATCATTATCTTTATCTTTTTTTTTTTTTTTTTTTTTTTTTTTTTGTAGCACCACACATTTGCTATTTTACTATACCTGGACACAGACATTTCCATAGCACACAAGGGTGCTGACCCAGGAGAGCAGAGTGGCCTTCCTCTACAGCTACAACAACAGAAACAGATAAGAGACTTTTCTTGTTGGACTGTTGTGTATATATAATTTGTTTTTGTTTTTTCCGTTTAAATATCAGTTGCGCAAAAACATAGGGATAAAGAAAAAAATTCCTTACCTCTGCAGCCCCAATGCTGGTTTTAACACAAAAAAACACAATATCAATTATATAAAAAGCATTCGCCGCAATGTAGAAATATAATATTTAAAGAAATAAGGTTGTATACTTATGATAATCCCTAATATTGAAACAGGGATAACACCAGTATTATATAAATAGTATACCAGAAGACAAGCAACTTCGTTGCATATACAATAGACTCACTGTGAAAAGGATCAAGAGAAGGAACATACAGTATGAATAAATCCACAATGTCTTTATCACTGCACATGAGGAGTTCAATATTCTTGAGCTTTTTGGGACATTCAGAGTCTTATATTGGGACCAATGTTTCTTAATGTCTCAGAGCTGAATCTGGTGAGCTGCCACGCACGGAGACACACACAGCCAATTTTGGGAGGAGAAGGAGGTGAGCAAGGGGAGACGTGACAGAGCGATCAGAGTGATATTGGGAGACCATCAGATACACAGTACCCACACTTTCCTGGGAAGCGGTGCGGAGCGCCAGGCGGAAGTTTGTATTGTTTATTGTGGGGTTGGAGGACGACTTGGCACTGAGCCGGGGCGCTGCTGTGTCCAACTAACTGGCACATTATATCAGAAGGCGTATGCCAGCAGCGTGAAGGTCCCTTTTCCCAATTGACTCTGAGACATTAAGAAACATTGGTCCCAATATAAGACTCTGAATGTCCCAAAAAGCTCAAGAATATTGAACTCCTCATGTGCTGTGATAAAGACATTGTGGATTTATTCATATGTTCCTTCTCTTGATCCTTTTCACAGTGAGTCTATTGTATATGCAACAAAGTTGCTTGTCTGCTGGTATACTATTTATATAATACTGGTGTTATCCCTGATTCAATATTAGGGATTATCATAAGTATCCAATCTTTCTTTAAATGAAACAGTCATATACCCTTATTTCTTTAAATATTATATTTCTACATTGCGCCGGATGCTTTATACTGCTGCGGCCAGCTTAATTGTAACATTTGCCTGTAATTTTCCGGGGCTTTTTTTGTCTGGCGCCGAACTTTGCCGCGCGCCAGCCGCATCTTCGCATCTTCCCCTCCCCTCGCGCGCATCTTCCCCGCATCTTCCCCTTACCCCGCTTACCCCTTCAACCTTCGGGGATGCCAGCAGAACCCTGGCACGTGTGAGCGGCGCCAGAGTGACGCGCGGCACGCGTCAGAAACCAGCCGCGTCTGCCCGCACATTGCGGTGGCGGCCGCAGGAGAATAACGGCGGCCACCACTGTATATATATATATATATATATATATATATATATATATATATATATATATATATAAATATATATATATTGTGATACCATCACTGTCCTCTAGGTGCTGGAATAGGGCAGCTATGGGACCTTTCCAACGCATGGAGAGTTAATTTCTCCCTAGAGTAGCCAGCAGCTACTGCCTCATTGACAAGGCTGAACTCCTGATTCCTCATGGCGTTTTAATAGTTAGGAAGTGAATACAGAAAGCTGCCAGAGAGACAATGCTGAGAGTCACAGAGAGAGAGAGAGAGAGATTGCTGTCCCAGAGAGGGGGGCAGAGAAGTGCTCCCCAGCAAGTAAGACTGGCCAAGTTCCTTGCACCCGCTGGATGGTGATCGGGGAGTCCGCTGGGACTTCCTGGGTTTGAATCCCAGAGGAATGCAGGAAAGACGACAGACCGTGCTGAAGCGGGGATTTCCTCTCCTTGTTTACGACCATTACATTGTTACATTCTTTACAAAAAATTTTTTATTGGTCAGGGATTGCACCCTTACGTCTTTGGTATTTGCTGAGCATGCATTATTTTGTTCATCACCGACTAGGAGGAATTCGGGCTGTTTCTATAGCAGTGAACAAAGGATACACTAGCACACTGTTATACTGATATGGTTCCCAATGTGTAACTATGAATCAAGTAAGTTATTTGTGTTCCAAAGACTAACACACTGATTGGGTTCTTAATGTTTTGCTACTTATCCTGAATTACCCTGCCTGACTTCTCGTGAAATCAGGCTTGTTAACTTGATGGATTTCTCTGCATCTTTGAACTGACACAACAGCACAAACACTACACTGTAAATCTCCCAATGTTTCCAAACCTGTATATAGCAAATTAAATACCCATTCCATCAGGAGGAAAAAAGTGTAAGGACTAGCAACGTGTTGATAGTCCATCTGTCGGTTTAGGGGTGTATAGAGGGGTAGCAAGTCCCATCATGGGATGACTGTTACATACCCCTAATGCAGTGACTCCCAATTAGAGATTGGAGGAAGAGTCCAAATCTATTCCAACCACCAAAACGGGAGAGGGATAGCGAGAGAGTGAGAGCGAGATAGAGAGAGAGAGAGAGAGAGAGAGAGAGAGAGAGAGAGAGAGAGAGACATTCAAATTTAGCGTCTCCAGTTTTGTATATATCCCCTGGAAAGTCCTTCCAACAATAATCCTGACACCATTCCAGTCATTAGGTTGGTACTTTAGGCGTATTAATTCTATATAGTTGGTATGGAAATCCTTTTTTAGGAAGTGTGGGGCGGGACTCATTTAAATATACTTTGCGTAACCATTAGCATATCTCCCAGGGTACCTCAGGTGTGCTCCTTTTTCAGCACAGTCATGTCTCCCTAACTTATTTGGAGGGATATATATACAACTGGAGACACTACAAACTTTGAAAGTATTAATTCTGTCTCTTTCTCTTGATTTGTAACACTCCGGTAACAGATTTTGGATTGTTCTCTGTCTTTCAAAATGAAATGGCAGATTTGCCTTTTTGAGACCACGACCCGTGGAACCGGCCGATGAGAGGCGGATACAAATCCACAAGCATTTTTTGCTGATCTCTAATCCCAATCTTTTTAAACTGGGCATCCGTCAAAAGCAATAGTTTTGCCTGTGACTCCCCTTCTATATTCTGTGCGCATAAAGGGTTCCACATTGTGTAATATATGAACTGGATTATTGATACAGGAAAGCTGCCGTTCTGTCTGTCAATCTTTTGTTCCATCCTCTCTCTGTCTCTTTGTCACTCTCTATGCCCTCTTTTTACTTACTCACTTTCTGCATCTCTCAGTGTCTATGTCCCTCCTGTCACTCTGACAGTCTGTAAGTCTACTGGGACACCTAGGGGAACCAGCCCCACCCAGGATGGGAAATATGAAGAATTTCCATAATATAACATAAGTATGGTCAGGTTTGCGGGTTCAAAATCCAAAGTTGGAAGTTAAAGAGGCAGTCCAAGTGGAACTTTAAAACAACAACAATGATCTTTTATTTGGTTTTATATATGCAGCCTTTGATTAACTTGATTGAAAACGAATTACCTAAGCTGCCGATCGATTAGTTGTCCGGTGATCGATTAGCAAAGATCCTGCTTCCCAGGATTCACTAAATGGCTGCCATCAATTTCAATCAATCCCTCAGTCCGTGTAACTCAGCAGCTACAATCTGTCCTGATATTACTAAGGCAACATTATCTGTTGTTATAGTTTGCAGCTCAAATTGCTGGGAATATTAGCAACAAATGATCACAAACAGAAAAGTGTTGCAAATATCTTGCACTGCTGGTGAGGTGTGCTAAAACCTGCTGTAGAAATCAAAGGATGCTCAGTATATTAAAACAGCAATACTATATCACCCCCCCCCCCCACTTTTTTTTATTTATTCTTTTTTCTTCTTTGTATATGAAAAGCATGTGACAATGTATAATTCTACATTCTTACCTAAACTGGTGCGTCTGTTCTAAATCTGTCAAGATACCGATTGTGCGCCTAGCATAATTGGCGCTTCAATCAGTGTAACTCAGCAGCTACAATGTATCCTTATATTACTACGGTAACATTATCTATTGTTACAGTTTAGAGCTCAAACTACTGGGAATATTGACAACAAATGATCACAAACAGGAAAGTGTTGCAAACATCTTGCACTGCTTGGGAGTTGGATTAAAACCTGCTATAGAAACAAAAGGCAATAAATATTACCTAATACTTCAGAACTGATTTTTTTAAAACCATTTAAGATTTCACATGTTTTGCTGCTTTAAAACTCATAAAAATGGCATTAAGAGTTGAATTTAAAAAAAATCCAGTAGGTAGTATGTAATACTACAAACCGATTTATTTAAAAAAAGCACACATGTAGGATATTGTATGGCCTGCTCCTTTAATCGGGATGTCCAGGTCGACCTGCGGAACACATTTTCGAATCTAAGCTAGATATGAGCTCATCCTCGGATTATTATTATTATTTTTTTTTTTTAATAAACTGGCAAACTTTTGGGTTTGCAAACGAAAAACTTGCAAAATTATTTGAAATAAAAACGCCCTGCTTTGTGTTTTTCAACAATTTTGTGCAAATCCAAAATCAGTTGAGTTCCAGGAAAACCAAAACACAAACATTTCACAAGTGTATGTGCCCACCCTTAAAAAAATCATGTTATCGGCCAAAGGTGAACAAGACAGGATTCATGTGACCTTAGCAGTTGCTTTTCTACACCTGGTTTCATATATTAATTAGTTACTCACACACAACTGAGTGGGTGTATTTATTTCAATGAAATAATAAAATGAGGTACCGTTATACGGTGCAAGATGATTTATTTAGTAGATAAATATCGCTGCAGTGATTGCTATGTTGCAGCAACGTGTCATATAAACAGTCAGTGGGAAATTATTGTTGTAAGTCATTATATTCTGCAAACAGATCAATGTTATGGAATAAGAAATCCGCTTTAGCAAATATGACTTCACCATACTAATAAACACAGAGTAAAAGCCAAAGTGTTTATAGCACATGGGGGGGTAACAGAAGGAGGAAATGCGGAGCTACTGTGCCACAATTAGGCTGCGCGCAGGGTGAATGCGAGCGCGCTGGTGCTCGAGCTCCGTGACGTAAGGCGCTCATTTAGTTCGGGCGATTTGTGTCCTGCTTGTTGCGTGCGTGTGGGGGCATGTCGGGGGACGTGGCCATGACGTCACCGAGCTGGTTCGTCCTCATTTGGCGAACCGCTCACATGACGAGCCAGCGAGTGACAAAAACAAATTTACTTGTCTCTGCAAGCAGCTGGGCGCCGTGCGCTCACGAGCACAAACGCTGGGAAAACACATTGTAGCAATGTGTTTGATCGCGCTGAGTGCGAGCGCGCTCGTGCGCTCAGCATCACCCTGGACGAGGCGTTGAGGACAAGCAAACTGCTTATGGCAAATGTAACAGCTTTTGTCAAATAACCTTCCAAATTCCAGGAAGGAGTTCATTCCAATCTTTAATCTGTATCACTCTTTCAATCTCCCCCTTCCTTTCTCTTTCTGTCCTTCCTTCTTCCTTCACTCTGTCTTCCATTTTTCTAAATATCGTTATAGCTTTCTCAAACATTAATGAGAAGTAATATATGTTGGTGTGTGTAAAAACAAAAATATGAGAATGACTCCCCAGCTGCCTAATTATTGCTGCTGAATTACTTTGCATGCTTTTGGACACACTATACTAGACCCCTAGGAACTATACTGACGACAACTGTAAATAAAACATTAATTGCAGCTGTGAATGTCCTTTTTTAGTATATGAAAAGGACCATGAATTCCTAAATAAGTTAAACTTTTTTCTTAGCGGTGGGAAGTTCAGCAATACTGTACTTTTCCAGCTCTTTGACACTGGAGAGAATATTGCACATCAGTGCAAAACTGTGACACATTTCCTTCCTCTGTGTGTTATATGGCTAAATTCAACATCCAGATCTACCAGAACCGTATATTCCAAAACCACATAAAAATATCTTAAGATTTTTAAAAGCAATCTCCCCAAATAATGTAAAGCCAAAACCAACACCTTTTCCCATTTCTAGGTGTTTCTCTGTCATGTTCTGACCAAGTCTTCATTCAGGTCCTTGCCGGGTTTCCCAGGCCAATTCTCTCTACCCACGAGTAATACTTTGACCCACTTCAGTTTTCAGGCTTTGCCGCTGTTGCTTTGCAGAAGCACCTCCTGGTGGTGCTATAAAGGCACAGGAAGCGCTATCCTCCTTGCTGCTGCAACAGTACTGTTGTTTTGTTGCTGTCTTCCTGTCTCACTTGTTCTCTACTGGACTTGTCCCCTTTCTATTTTGACCTTTCTCTCCCTGCTGGATTTACCATTGCTGACCCGTGTTTGTCTGACCTCCCATTGCCTGTTGCCTTCAACTGTGCCTGCCCTACTGCCTCTTCCCTTTTTTACCCCTCTCCACTTCCAGACCCCTCTTCTCTTATGCACCTCTCCTTGCTCCTGAATTCCCTTCTTCTTGGTACAATTCTCACTGCAAGTTCTGCCGCAGCCTCTGGGTGCAGCTCGCTACCTCCCTGTGTGTTATCGGAGTGAATGATGGCAAGAACGCCTGAAAATGGACACTCACGCCCACAAACTACCAGAACAACGACTAATAAGTCATCCGACTACCAGATAGAAACACCATCGCCAGAACCGATGCAAATCGGGATTAGTAGGGTCCCTCTATCCTCAGACGAGAAAAAACAAAGACAAAAGGAATACTAATGCTTATATTGTGGTCAAAAAGGACATTATGTAAGAGAATGCCACATCTAAAGAGGTGAAAATTAGTTAGCTAGGCAGTAGGTATTAGTGCATCTCTGAGCGTTAGTCCTGTAGAAATCAACACTCCTAATCCACAATCGACAGCAGTTTTTGTGGGATCAGACGATCTGTTTGCTTTGGAAGTACTGGTCAATTCTGGAACATCAGGAAACTATATGGATCTCCAACATGCCAGGATCCACTTTATACCCATGTTTCTAAAAGAAAACCCGGAACACGTCAGATTGGTAGATGGATCGTTATTGACGTCTAGCGCCATCATGCATTAAACGATTATGTTATGCATGAAGTCTCAGGACCCCCTAGTGTACATTCGTTTAGATTTGATAAACGCCCCATATTTCAAAGGGATCCTGAGCATTCCATGGCTAACCACCCACAATCCGGCTCTCGATTGGCTGTCTTGGAAGGTATCCTTTCTGTCCCGGCTTTGCCAGGAGAAATGTCTTAAAGGATCATTCAGTTTGACACTTAATGGGAACACTTCAAGTACACATTCGGAACAGTTTGTTGCTAATTCTAACCAGGAGCTACCCAAAGAGTATCAGAATTTCAGGGATGTTTTAAATCCGGTGACCCAGAAGTTTTCCCCCCGCATTGGTCCGGCGATTGTCCCATCAGCTTATTTCCTGGACAGGACATACCTCACGGCAAAATCTATTACCTGTCTCCGAAAAAGACCAGATACTCAGGGAATATGTCGATGAAAGCCTACGGAAACATTTTATTCAACATCCCACGTTCCCGGTACCACTGTTTTTTATACAGAAGAAAACAGAGGATTTTCGCCCCTGTATTGACTATCGTGAACTTAACGACATTACCATTACATACCGATACCCTCTCCCCTCTTATTCCGGTTCTTATTGATCAAGTTCAGGATGCGTCCTGGTTTTACAAGTTGGATTTAAGAGCGGTGTACAATCTGTGGAGGATCCGCACAAGGGATGATTGGAAAAACACATTTAAGACTAAGTATGGACACTGAATATTGGGTAATGCCATTTGGACTTTGCAACAACCCTGCAGCCTTTCAGTTTTTTGTTAATTGCATTTTTAGGGATCTATAAAGAAAAAATATAACTGCGCACAAACTGTGTGATATAAGTGACTTATGGTGTATACAATATTGTGATATTAAATAAACTTATTAGTAACCATAAAAATGGCCATAAAGGGTGCATCCAAAGATTTGTAATATAAATCAAAAAAAACTTTAGTTTTTAAACCTTATGTGTTGAGAAAGTCTGATACTCGTCACAGTTGATGGCTCGACACCATATAGATCAAATGGAAAGAAAAAAGAGAGCACACGACCTTGCATAGTGTATAAATGTATAATTATAATTAAATAATAATGCCTGGTATAATATGTACGTTCAGAAAAAATCAATTAGTTAAGCAGGACATGTTACCGCTCAGATATCCAAACGATCCACAAACAATACAGAGTATTGATTTATTGGCACAAATTGCTTTAATCCCCTTATACTGCAATAAGCTTATCCGGTTAGCTTGCGGTACTTTGCTGAGTCAGTCGCCTAGTGCGGCGCAACTCAGTGACATCAGCGTATCGCCTGGTAGCACCGTGGAGCTGTGGCTTGCATCGTGGGATTATACCCCAGAGGCAGCAGTTTGGGGTTAGTTTGGGGTCCGCCGTGTATCCTGATATCCACCTGTCACCCTATTACCGTGTGGACGTGTGCCTGCATTGGAGCCCTGGACAGCCTGAAACAGGAACATCCGCCGAGATTGAAGTGGGGGCCCAGCAGGACAGCCGTTACTCACGGAGTGGATCATTTGGATATCTGAGCGGTAACATGTACCCAACACATGCCCTGCTTAACTAATTGATTTTTTCTGTATGTGCATATTATTAATTATTGTTTAATTATAATTACACATTTAAACACTATGAGAGGTCGTGCACTGTCTCTTTTTTCTTTTCCTGTGATTTTTAGGCCTTCCAGGGGGGTGGGATACGATCATATCCCAACTGGTTATCCATCTACTCCTGTGTGGACTGCTGTCGGTGTTGTCAAATTCTTGCCAGTACAGTAGGGCCCCACTAATATGGTGGGTTCCGTTCTATGGCCCCGCCGCAAGGGAAAATCGCTGGAAAGCAAAGCCGGCGATTTTCGGCGTATCCTGTAGGTCTACGCATGCACAGACCTGTAGTTCCCCCTTCCATTCTGCGCATGCACAACCTTGGCAGCCCCCGTTCTGTGCATGCGCGACCTCGGCACCCCCGTTCTGTGCATGCGCGACCTCGGCAGCCCCCATTCTGCGCATGCGCAGACATGACATCCCACTTCTGATTTTTGTCATAATTCGTTAAAAATCCCAAACTAAACAAATCAACTTTTGGTAAAACCAGAACCAAAAACAAAATATAAAAACTTTTTAGAACCAAAAGCACGTCCAAAACACCACAAAATTTGGAGCCAAAACCATGTCCAAAGCCAAAACACTGAGGGGCCTATTCTAGGAGCTTCGATAAAATTGCTGCCATCTCGAATGATATAGCATGTTCCTACCTCACGGTTTGACCTTTGTGTTATCACGGTATTCAGAAAGAATTTGAAACCTCTAAAACTGTGAGGTAGGAAAATGCCAAAACCCTTACGGCGTAGCAGCAAAGTCATCTCAGATCTGTTCCAAGTTCTCCCCCTGCGATTTTCTCGCAATCTGAGTGGCACAGGGAGAGGCGCCGCTCCCTGCACAGCTCTCAAAGGCGATCGCAGTGTTTTTATTAAAATTTGAATACTAGTGTGTGAGCAGGGAGTCTCCAGAGCAGAACCGCATTGATTTCAGGTCCAGGCATCCCCTACTTCCCGAGTTACAGGCCCCAGTTATGGGGTGCTGGTATCTCCTATGCGTTTAAATGCGTTTAAATGTCCTGGTCAGGAGGGACATGCTGTTTGGAGTTGGAACTGTTTGGCAGCTCCCGCTAAGCTAGTTTGGGGAGGAGCGAGAAATCTTAAAAAAAGCCTTCCCCGTACGATTTGGCCAACTCATCGAGGCTCTCTGAATAGTTACCTAGCAAAATTTTCAGAGAACTGTTCAAAATCCTCGATGAGTTGGTTATCAAAGCTACTAGAATAGACCCCTGAGACTTTTGATGATGAAAACACGAGTGAGTGTCCACCCTTCATGAAATGAGAAAATAACCTACCAGAACCATACAGTCCAAAAGCACATACTCTCTAAAGATTTTTGCCCTAGAATCATCAAAGCGCCATCCTCTGTATCCCACCCAAATCATTAAAGTCAATGGCAGATATCACCTATTTGGGTGTGACACAGAAGATCATACTTTAATGACACATTGATGGGTTTAGAACGAAAACCCCAAATTTATTTAGAACCAAAAGCAGAACACCAGGCCAAGTGCCCATCTCTGCAGTGGAGTTTAAAGCTTGGGGTGTTTTTTTTTACTATTTTGTGTTTTTCAGTTAAATTATTTTAAGTTTTTGTGCTTTATATATTATTTTAGCATTCTCCCGCTTATTTTGTGTTTCTTCATAATTTGGTAAATATCCAAAACCAAACAAATCAAGTTTTGGGGAAACCAGAACTAAAACACAAACATTTTTTAGAACCAAAACCAAAATGTGAAAAATAATTTTGGAACCAAAACACCAGTGAAAGTGCCCACTCTTTCTGTAAATATCTAAACTATTATTTAGTGGGCAAATTTTTCCTTAACTTCTTCAAAGGACTTAATGCTGTTTACAGAAAATAAGTCTCGAACTCTATGGATTCTTACTGCTTTCCATACTGTATAGTTTAGACATTCCAGGTTCAAAATTTGGATTTATTTCATTTATACTGTATGTCATGACTGAATGTAGCACCATCAATTTGAATCTGTTTTTCAGGGAATCCCACAAGCGGAGGGAATATTTTATAACAGGATGTTGTTAAAGATATGTACAGTAGGTCTATATTTTTTCGGTAACCAAAGTACTGTAGCAAGTCGGATCCTATTGCATGAGACACAACACATTTGATGCTGACTTAACATTTACGTTTTGCATCAATATGCCAAGCAATCACAAGTCTTAATTGGACGGCCTTATAATATGCTGACAAATTTGGTAGAGCTAATCCACCAACACCATATAACACCATATAAATGACGTGACTACAAATTGTCTACTTATTACTGTATATGTGGTTCCTACTCCAGTTTTCTATGTATTTCTTTAATGTTCTAATCAGTTTGGGATAATTTACCTTAAAATGTACTAAAAGAGCAAGTTAGATAGGGAATGGTTAACTTCTGTCATTCAAAATGTAGGGATATGAGTTGCACTGTCTCAGGAAGGAGATTGATATTAAGAAGGAGATTCACTAAATTGCGTTGCGGGCTTACATCCGCAGTCCGGCGTTAACTGCCATTCAAGTCAATGGTAGTTAACTGCAGAATGGATTGCTTGCCCCTCCATGGAGTTTAGTGAATCTCCCCTCAGTGCTGTCTAAGAACACTGGGGAATGGCCGGGGCTCAGGAAGGAGGTTTGATGAAGACTGGGTTTAATCAAAGCAGTCCAAGCAACCCAAGGTCATTCACAGGCAGGCAGCAGTATAGCATAAGGGGTTTTAGGCAAAGGAAAAGTACAGAAGAGACCCGAAGTCATTCCCTGGCAGGCAGCAGTATAACTTGGCTTGAGAGGCCGTCTGAAACAGGGGCGGGAACTGGCAAGGAAAAGAGTTGCAATGCCTGATCTAAATAGGCCTCAACCAGGGAGTGGGAGAGACCAACATTGCATCTGGGAGTTTATCTGCATCTCCAGCCTTGTCGTCTTTTATAACATTGCACCCTAGATACACTTCCATGAGGACAGGTTTTTCTTATATTAACCCCTCAGGAAGATGAAGTACAATGAAACAAGGTGGGAAGTGTCACTCGGAGGACACCGTCTTAAGGAACAGCATTACCAACCAACCAATCAGCAGCCTTCCTGAGGTCCTTCTGCTTTCAACCAATTGCAATGCGGAAGCGGGAATGAGCGGTAAAGGCAGCGTGTATGCAGGTTGGAGCTGGGACGTGACCGGGATGCATTCAAGAAGGTGAGAGTGTGCCCCAAACACTCCCTGCTTTATCTTAACAGGGAAATTGTGAGTGTATTTCCTTTCCCTGTTTTGTCTGTCTGTTTTTATACTGCAGTAAACAGTATTATACTATTTGGATGTAATCTGTCTTTCTATGAGGAAACCCACTCCAAACACACCACCAGGAATCGTTTGCACTTTTTCAACTGTAGAAAATACGGTGTACATATACTGGTTTGTGGGGGTCATTCTCCAACATTATTGCGTACAATATTTATGGTGCTCACTATTCCATTTGAGCACATCTAGATCTTCTATGTTTGCGCCAGTACCCATTTTTTGTGAGAAACATATTATCACTAGTCCATGAGACAATTATTACATATATTCAGTGTAGGTACCTGCATATGGGTATGCCTTGACGTGGCATGCAGGCTTATAAATGCTTTACCCTTTTTCATGAGATCATTATTTTATTTTAGCCTAATTGGTAGGAGCGCAGGAATCGTTCTTTTTGGTACCCATCCTTTGCAGTTTCATAACACAGTTTAAAAAGACCATTAGGTACAGGCTGTAACTATAATTGGAGTTACAGTCACGTGGTTGATTATATATTGCTTATTTATATACTTATTTATTTTGATCACTATTGGCAGCGCTTTTTTTATTGTTTTATATTTTCTTATATTACAAATCCTGGTCAAGCGCTAACAAACCGATCTGACGGCTGTAGATTTAGACTAACTTATTTTAAAATCCAATAAAAATCCAAATTTAAGTAGAACATCAAATAAATTCAGGAGAGAAATTAGAGGATTGTGGCGGCCTCCCCAAATTCAGGTTCCGGGACTACACACCCTTCTGATTAATCCGAACTGTAAATTATGATTTCCATGTCCATTTGGAAATCGAAACCAGAACAAAAATGAGTTTCTGTTTTCCACCCGGTGGGATCTGCAGACTTTTGGCCCTCCTTGCAAACACTTTCCTCCCTTCCCCTGCAGCCATTTAACACCGGCAGGGGAAGAAGGAAGGATGCACTAAGCCCTTTAGGCATTGCTGGGTATGCTGTCTGCTGCAGAAAAAGAAATAAGAAATATAGAGTGATATAGACAGAAAAATAAAGCATGGAGGGGTAAAAAACAAAGAGTGACAGATAAAAAGAAAGCCAAGGAAAGGGTCAGCATAAACACAGAGAGGGAGACAGAAAAAAGCAGAGGAAAGGGACAGAAACAAGAAAGGAGATAGAAAGCAGAGACTGCAAGTTATCTGTGTTGTTATTGGGTCTCTACTACTATATCTGGGAATCAGATAAATTTTTATTAGATCCTTTTTTAATTATATCTGGGAATCAGTTTTAGTTAGGTTACCTGTGTTGGGTATAAAATAGGTTGACACATAGATACCAGCATCTGACAACTCTCTACGGCTACACCAGTGAATCAGTTTGAGTTGGGTAATAACTTTAAGTTACCTATGTTTGAGTAAGAATTCTGCTCGATCTGTGCCGGATTTTGCTGCCAGTTCGTGTTTTCCAGGCTGCCTACCCTTTCTACTCAATTTGGCCATTTTGGTTACTGGCAGCCTGCTATATAAGGCTGCACTTCCTGTGGGAGTCGCCGGGCAAAGTTCTGTGTTTCTGCAGCTCCTGACGGTTTTTGAAGTCACCCTTTCCGTTACCTGTTTGGATTCCTTGTTGCTGACCCCGGACAGTGACCCCGACCTCACTGCCTTCCACCTGCCCTGATCCTTTGCCTGTTGCCTGGACTTTGCACCACTGTCACCTGCCCTGACCTTTTGCCTGTCCCATGGACTATGCACCATTGCCGCAAGCCCTGATCCCTGCTTTCATACTGACTACGAATACTCTTACAGGACTCTGTCCCTGGGCTCTGGTCGGTTTATTTACATCCCTACGTCAGCCCTGCGGGTCCGCCTCCTGATTTGAGACGAGTACCGTCACAGTTTGGTGCACAGTATACTAGATACATACAGAATGGTAAAAAAGTTGGAGGAGATTTTAAACAAGGATGGAATGGGGATGGACAAGAAATAGATAACGAACCAAATACAATAGATGGGGATGGGGAAATAGCAAGGGGTCATGGAGGTAGAATGGGGGCAAGTGGGAGTTTGGCAAGCAGCGAGACACCCATATTAAATACAGATAATACTAGAAAACTTCTAAAGAATAAAACCAATTGGTGTAGAAAGGCAGGATAGTAGTACCGATAACAGTACAATAATAGATAATATAAGATAATAGTACAGACTGAAAAAAAACTTAAATGCATGCATGCATGCTTGCTAATGCTAGAAGCCCGACAGATAAAATTGTATTGTATTGTATGTCTTTATTTATATAGCGCCATTAATGTACATAGCGCTTCACAGTAGTAATACATGTGGTAATCAAATAAATAACAGAGCATGGGAATAAGTGCTTTAGACATAAAAGTAACATTAAGGAAGAGGAGTCCCTGCCCGAGGAGCTTACAGTCTAATTGGTAGGTAGGGAGAACGTACCGAGACAGTAGGAGGGAGTTCTGGTAAGTGCATCTGCCGGGGGCCAAGCTTTATGTATCATGTGTTCAGAATATCCACAGTGCTATTCATATGCTTTTTTAAGCAAGTGTGTCTTAAGGTGGGTCTTAAAGGTGGATAGAGAGGGTGCTAGTCGGGTACTGAGGGGAAGGGCATTCCAGAGGTGTGGGGCAGTCAGTGAAAAAGGTTTAAGGCGGGAGGGGGCTTTAGATACAAAGGGTGTAGAAAGAAGACATCCTTGAGAAGAACGCAAGAGTCTGGATGGTGCATAACGAGAGATTAGGGCTGAGATGTAAGGAGGGGCAGAAGAGTGTAAAGCTTTAAAAGTGAGGAGAAGAATGGAGTGTGAGATGCGGGATTTGATCGGAAGCCAGGAGAGGGATTTCATGAGGGGTGATGCTGAGACAGATCTAGGAAAGAGTAGAGTGATTCTGGCAGCAGCGTTTAGGATAGATTGTAGGGGAGACAGATGAGAGGCAGGAAGGCCGGACAGCAGGAGGTTACAGTAATCAAGACGGGAGAGAATGAGGGGCTGAGTCAGAGTTTTAGCAGTCGAGAAACAGAGGAAAGGGTGTATCTTTGTTATATTGCGGAGGAAAAAGCAACAGGTTTTAGAAATGTTTTGAATGTGAGTGGCGAATGTGAGAGAGGAGTCGAGTGTGACCCCTAGGTAGCGTGCTTGGGCTACTGGGTGAATGATCGTAGTTCCAACAGTAATGTGGAAGGAGGTAGTAGGGCCAGGTTTGGGAGGAAGTATGAGGAGCTCTGTTTTAGCCATGTTGAGTTTAAGGCGGCGGAGGGCCATCCAGGATGATATAGCAGAGAGATAGTCAGAAACTTTGGTTTGTACAGCAGGTGTAAGGTCGGATTTTGAAAAGTATATTTGTGTGTCGTCAGCATAGTGGTGATAATTAAACCCAAAAGATGTTATTAGGTCACCTAGAGAGAGTGTGTACAGAGAAAAGAGAAGAGGTCCCAGGACAGAGCCATCGGGTACCCCCACAGAGAGATCAATAGAGGAGGAGGTGTTAGCAGAAGAGACACTGAAAGTACGATGGGAGAGGTAGGATGAGATCCAGGATAGAGCTTTGTTCCGAATACCAAGAGTATGGAGAATGAGAAGGAGAAGAGGGTGGTCCACAGTGTCAAATGCTGAAGAGAGGTCGAGTAATATGAGCAGAGTGTAATGACCTCTGTCTTTGGCAGCATGGAGGTCGTCAGTTATTTTAGTGAGGGCTGTTTCCGTGGAGTGAGCAGTGCGGAAGCCAGATTGTAGAGGGTCTAGGAGAGAATAGGTGTTGTGAAAATGGAGCAAGCGTGAGAATACAAGATGTTCAAGGAGTTTAGAGGCAAAAGGCAGTAGGGAGACAGGTCGATAGTTAGAAAGACAGGGTCAAGCTTGCTGTTTTTGAGTAATGGTTTGACTGTTGCATGTTTGAAGGAGGATGGAAAGGTTCCAGAGCAGAGGAGGGAGTTAAAAATGTGTGTGAGCGTAGGGATTATAGCAGGAGCAAGAGGTTTTAGGAGATGGGAGGGAATGGGGTCAAGAGGGCAAGTGGTAGAGGGAGAAGAGGCGATCAACAGCGACACATCCTCCTCTGAGACAGTGGAAAAAGAGTCAAGGAAGGCAGGAGGAGAGTTAGGAAGAGGTGTAGGATGGGAGGAAGAAACAGAGGGGATGTTCTGACGTATGGATTCCACCTTTTCCTTAAAATAGTCAGCAAAGTCCTGAGCTGAGATGGAGGAAGGAGAGGCAGCTGAGGGTGGTTTGAGTAGAGTATTAAAGACAGAGAACAGTCGGCGTGGGTTAGACTTGTGCATGTTGATTAGTGAAGAAAAGTAGGCTTGTTTAGCTTGCGAGAGGGCAGAGTTGAAACAGGATAGCATAAATTTGTAGTGAAGGAAGTCTGCGAGAGTATGAGATTTCCTCCAGAGGCGTTCAGAGGAACGAGTGGAGGAACGCAGCATGCGCGTGTGGGAATTTAGCCAGGGTCTAGGGTTAGAAGGGCAAGGGCATCAGAGAGAAAGCGGGGCATGTAGATCAAGAGAGGAGGACAAGGCAGAGTTGTAGTTCCTGACCTGGTTGTCAGGGTCTGTAGCAGAGCTGAGAGAGGAGAGGGAGGAGCGTAAAGTGGACTCAAAGTCAGGTAAGTGAATAGAGCGCAGGTTTCTGCAGAACCAGGGGGTAGGTGGAGGTGGAGAAGGGGTGAAGCGAGATAGAGAGAATGAGATGAGGTGATGGTCAGAGAGAGGAAAAGGGAAAATGGAGAAATCGGAGAGAGAGACGTTTTTAGTGAAAACCAGGTCTAAGTAGTGGCCATCCTTGTGGGTGCTGGCTGCAGTCCACTGTTGAAGGCCAAAAGAAGAGGTTAGAGAAAGAAAGCGGGAAGCCCAAGGGAGAGAGGGGTCATCAATGTGGCAATTGAAGTCCCCAAGGAGAAGAACAGGGGAGTCTGAGGAGAGAAAGAAAGAGAGCCAGGATTCAAAGTGAGAGATAAAGGCAGAAGGGGGAGGAGTAGAGGTAGGTGGGCGATAGATGACCACCACATGGTCAGGTAGAGGAGAGAAGATCTGGACAGTGTGAGCCTCAAAGGAGGGAAAAGCAAGAGATGGAGGAATAGGAAGGGTTCGGTAAAGGCAGAGAGAGGAGAGCAGGAGCCCCACGCCTCCACCCCTGCCATCAGTGCGCTGAGTGTGGGAGAAGGAAAGGCAACTATAGGAGAGGGCAGCTTCCAGAGCAGACTGAGTGAGCCAGGTCTCAGTTATAGCAAATAGGAGCAGAGAGTGAGAGAGAAAAAAGTCATGCACAGAGAGGAACTTGTTAGAAAGGGAGCGAGCATTCCAAAGGGCACAGGAGAAAGGGAGAGAGGAGGGAGGGTGGCAAGGGATGGGTATGAGGTTGGAGGGGTTGACACAAGGAGTAGAGGTTGCAATTGGCAGGTGAGGATGAGCGCATGTAGGAATTAGGCAGGGACCAGGATTGGGAGAGATATCCCAAGAAGCAAGGAGAAGAAGCATGGATAGAAAGAGAATGTGTGAGGATGATTTGTAGGGATGTGCTTTATTGCTGGGGATATAGCTGTGTACTGTCAGAAGGCGCAGGTAAGAAAGGAGTTCATGTGAACAGAGAAGTGGTGAAGGAAGGAGAGATGGAGATAAATGAATAGAGTTAGAGACATAATGAGGCTCGTAAAAAGAAGTGCAGAATTTGAGATGAAGTGAAGTCACAGCAAATATAAATGGTAAAGGCCGCATCACAGCAGTAATGATGCAGTCTGGTATTGATGATATCCTCCTTTCCAGCATAGTTCAAATGCAGGAATCAGGGCCAGATGGAGTGTCCACTTCATCACTTCTTTTAAACTTCAGTTGTTCAGTAGTCCTGCCACTTATAATGGGCCACTTGGACTTGGGCTGCAGGCAACATAAGGCTGTTCTATCTGGGTTTATATGGGCCTAAAAAGTCACCTGACAGTTTGGTTCTGTCTGCTTAATTAGCACATCTGAGGCACATTCAAACAGATGGTTTACTACACCAGGTGTTCCCTGCCTAGGTGGCAACACTTAATTCAATTAAGAGTTGAAGCAGACGGAATTCAGATATGGGATATTACCTAAGATTGTTTCAGTTGCATATACTAACATACACACAGCAAAGAGTTGAATCAGACAGGATTCAGTTAGATAGATAAAATTGATTCAGATAGATAGATAAAATGCAGGAGCTTGAATTAATAGCTACAAGGGAGCAGTACTGTATGATATCATAGGCATTACTGAAACATCGTGGGATGAAACTCATGAATGGGCAGTTCATTTAGAGCAGTGGTTTCCAAAAATTTTCGGTTCAAGGCTCCCCAAAGCAATCAGAATTTTTTCAAGGCTCCCCAAGGCGATCAGGATTTTTCCGCGGCGGCCAAAGTAAAAACAAAGGTGTATATACATACCTAACAGTTGCAGTGCACAGTTGGTGTCTCTCTCAGACACTAACACACTCTCAATCTCTCTCTCTCTCTGACCTCACTCTCTCTCTCTCTCGGACCTCTCTCTCTCTCTGAGACCTCACTCTCTCTCTCTCTCAGACCTCACTCTCTCTCTCTCTCTCAGACCTCACTCTCTCTCAGACCTCACTCCCTCTCAGACCTCACTCTCTCTCTCTCTCTCTCTCTCTCTCAGACCTCACTCTCTCTCTCTCTCAGACCTCACTCTCTCTCTCTCTCTCTCTCTCTCTCAGACCTCACTCTCTCTCTCTCTCACTCTCTCTCTCAGACCTCACTCTCACTCTCAGACCTCACTCTCTCTCAGACCTCACTCTCTCTCTCACAGACCTCACTCTCTCTCTCTCTCAGACCTCACTCTCTCTCTCTATCAAACCAATCTCTCTCAGACTTCTCTCTCTCTCTCTCAGACCTCTCTCTCTCTCTCTCTCTCAGACCTCTCTCTCTCTCTCTCTCTCAGATCTCTCTCTCTCTCAGACCTCTCTCTCTCTCAGACCTCTCTCTCTATCAGACCTCACTCTCTCTCTCTCTCTCAGACCTCTCTCACTCTCTCTGACCTCACTCTCTCCCTGTCAGACACAGACAGACAGACACTCTCTCACAGACAGACGGACACTCTCTCTTAAAGACAGAAGGACACTCTCTCTCACAGACAGACGGACAATCTCTCTCACAGACACCCACCCACCCCCTGCAGCCAGTTTTTCACAACCACCCACCCACCCCCTGCAGCCCATTTTTCATAACCTGCAGCCCGTTTTTCACGAACCATCCACCCCCTGCAGCCCGTTTTTCACACACACCCACCCACCCCCTGCAGCCCGTTTTTCACATACACCCACCCCCTGCAGCCCATTTTTCACAACCTGCAGCCCATTTTTCATAACCTGCAGCCCGTTTTTCACGAACCATCCACCCCCTGCAGCCCGTTTTTCACACACACCCACCCACCCCCTGCAGCCCGTTTTTCACACACACCCACCCCCTGCAGGCCGTTTTTCACTAAGCACCCACCCACCCCCTGCAGGCCGTTTTTCACTACCCACCCACCCCCTGCAGCCTGTTTTTCAAACCCAACCACCCACCCACCCCCTGCAGCCCATTTCTCACACCCACCCCCTGCAGCCCGTTTTTCACCCCCACCCCCTGCAGCCCGTTTTTCACATCCACCCACCCGCCCACCCCCTGCCGCCCGTTTTTCACACCCACTCACCCACCCCCTGCAGCCCGTTTTTCACAACCCCCTGCAGCCCGTTTGTCACACCCACCCACCCACTGCAGCCCATTTTTCACAATCACCCACCCCCTGCAGCCCGTTTTCACACCCACCCACCAAACCCCTGCAGCCCGTTTTTCACACCCAGCAACCAACCCACCCCCTGCAGCCCGTTTTCACAACCCACCCCCTGCAGCCCGTTTTTCACAATGCAGCCTGTTGTTTACACCCACCCACCCCATGCAGCCCGTTTTTCACACACACACACCCCCTGCAGCCCGTTTTCGCAAAACCCCTGCAGCCCGTTTTTCACACCCAAACCTGCAGCCCGTTTTCACAACCCCCTGCAGCCCGTTTTTCACAACCTGCAGCCCATTCACACCCAACTGCAGCTTGTTTTTCACATACCCCCTGCATCACCATTTTTCACACCCATACACCCACCCACCCCCTGCAGCCCGTTTTTCACACACCCCTGCAGCCCGTTTTTTACACACACCCACCCACTGCAGCCCGTTTTTCACACACACCCGCCCACCCACCCCCTGCAGCCCGTTATTCACACACATCCACCCACCCACCACCTGCAGCCCATTTTTCACACACACCCACGCACCCTCTGCAGCCCGTTTTTCACACCCACCCACGCACCCCCTGCAGCCAATTTTTCACACCCAACCACCCACCCACTCCCTGCAGCCCGTTTTTCACACCTGCAGCCCATTTTTCACACACACCCACCCACCCCCTGCAGCCAGTTTTTCACATCCAACCACTCACCCACCCCCTGCAGTCCGTTTTTCACACCCAACAACCCCTTGCAGCCCGTTTTTCACACCCACCCCCTGCAGCCCGTTTTTCACACCCACCCCCTGCAGCCCGTTTTTCAACTAAAACCCACCCACCCCCTGCCACCCATTTTTCACAACCCCCTGCAGCCCATTTTTCACAACCCCCTGCAGCCCATTTTTCACACACACACACATTTTTCACACACACACACACACATTTTTCGCAAACCCCCTGCAGCCCGTTTTTCACACCCAAACCTGCAGCCCGTTTTCACAACCCCCTGCAGCCCGTTTTTCACAACCTGCAGCCCATTCACAACCACCCACCCACCCCCTGCAGCTCGTTTTTCACATAACCCCTGCATCACCATTTTTCACAACCACCCACCCACCCACCACCTGCAGCCCGTTTTTCACACACACCTGCAGCCCGTTTTTTACACACACCCACCCACTGCAGCCTGTTTTTAACACACAACCCCCTGCAGCCCGTTTTTCACACACACCCACCACCCACCCCCTGCAGCCCGTTTTTCACACACATCCACCCACCCACCACCTGCAGCCCGTTTTTCACACACACCCACGCACCCCCTGCAGCCCGTTTTTCACACCCACCCACGCACCCCCTGCAGCCCGTTTTTCACACACACCCACCCCCTGCAGCCCGTTTTCACACCCACCCACCCCCTGCAGCTCGTTTTTCACACACATCCACCAACCCACCACCTGCAGCCCATTTTTCAAACCCACCCACCCACCCCCTGCAGCCCGTTTGTCACACCCACCCACCCACTGCAGCCCATTTTTCACAATCACCCACCCCCTGCAGCCCGTTTTCACACCCACCCACCAAACCCCTGCAGCCCGTTTTTCACACCCAGCAACCCACCCACCCCCTGCAGCCCGTTTTCACAACCCACCCCCTGCAGCCCGTTTTTCACAATGCAGCCTGTTGTTTACACCCACCCACCCCATGCAGCCCGTTTTTCACACACACACACCCCCTGCAGCCCGTTTTCGCAAAACCCCTGCAGCCCGTTTTTCACACCCAAACCTGCAGCCCGTTTTCACAACCCCCTGCAGCCCGTTTTTCACAACCTGCAGCCCATTCACACCCAACTGCAGCTTGTTTTTCACATACCCCCTGCATCACCATTTTTCACACCCATACACCCACCCACCCCCTGCAGCCCGTTTTTCACACACCCCTGCAGCCCGTTTTTTACACACACCCACCCACTGCAGCCTGTTTTTCACACACACCCGCCCACCCACCCCCTGCAGCCCGTTATTCACACACATCCACCCACCCACCACCTGCAGCCCATTTTTCACACACACCCACGCACCCTCTGCAGCCCGTTTTTCACACCCACCCACGCACCCCCTGCAGCCAATTTTTCACACCCAACCACCCACCCACTCCCTGCAGCCCGTTTTTCACACCTGCAGCCCATTTTTCACACACACCCACCCACCCCCTGCAGCCAGTTTTTCACATCCAACCACTCACCCACCCCCTGCAGTCCGTTTTTCACACCCAACCACCCCTTGCAGCCCGTTTTTCACACCCACCCCCTGCAGCCCGTTTTTCACACCCACCCCCTGCAGCCCGTTTTTCAACTAAAACCCACCCACCCCCTGCCACCCATTTTTCACAACCCCCTGCAGCCCATTTTTCACAACCCCCTGCAGCCCATTTTTCACACACACACACATTTTTCACACACACACACACACATTTTTCGCAAACCCCCTGCAGCCCGTTTTTCACACCCAAACCTGCAGCCCGTTTTCACAACCCCCTGCAGCCCGTTTTTCACAACCTGCAGCCCATTCACAACCACCCACCCACCCCCTGCAGCTCGTTTTTCACATAACCCCTGCATCACCATTTTTCACAACCACCCACCCACCCACCACCTGCAGCCCGTTTTTCACACACACCTGCAGCCCGTTTTTTACACACACCCACCCACTGCAGCCTGTTTTTAACACACAACCCCCTGCAGCCCGTTTTTCACACACACCCACCACCCACCCCCTGCAGCCCGTTTTTCACACACATCCACCCACCCACCACCTGCAGCCCGTTTTTCACACACACCCACGCACCCCCTGCAGCCCGTTTTTCACACCCACCCACGCACCCCCTGCAGCCCGTTTTTCACACACACCCACCCCCTGCAGCCCGTTTTCACACCCACCCAACCCCTGCAGCTCGTTTTTCACACACATCCACCAACCCACCACCTGCAGCCCATTTTTCAAACCCACCCACCCACCCCCTGCAGCCCGTTTTTCAAAACCAACCCACCCACCCCCTGCAGCCCATTTTTAACAACCACCCACCCACCCCCTGCAGCTCGTTTTTCACACCCACCCACCCCCTGCAGCCCGTTTTTCACACACACCCACCCACCCCCTGCAGCCCATTTTTCAAACACACCCACCCACCCCCTGCAGCCCGTTTTTCAAAATACACCCACCCACCCCCTGCAGCTCATTTTTCACACCCACCCACCCCCTGCAGCCCTTTTTTCACACACACACACACACACACACACACACACAGATTGCAGATTGCAGGCCTATCCTACCTCCTCGAACACCATTTTAACCTTGTCTGTAACTGTTACATATGCCAATAATCATATTATTTCTAACTGTCCATGAAATTTCTGTAAGTTAAATGTATAACCTCTTTTCATTTAATGCAACCATGTATTGTCATCATAACTCTATGCCCAGGACATACTTGAAATGAGAGGTAACTCTCAATGTATTACTTCCTGGTAAAACATTTTATAAATAATTAATGAAATCAAACAAAGGGAGTAGCCACAGAAAATCAAACCCCTCCCAAGTTTCAGCTCAACCAACTTTGAATTTAAAATGTTTTAAATTACCCATAGTACAAAAAAGGGATGGTGTCCATCCACTTTATAAGCTGCTTTCTGACGCCGATGACAAAAAATACCAATCATATATGATTAACTGGGAGAAAGACATGGGTGTTAAATTATCTTTAGGTGACTGTAAAAAAAATCTCAAATAGAACTGCTAAATTGTCTATCTGCACTAATATTAAAGAAAATGCTTATTCTGCTGGTACTTTGTCCCTACTAGGCTACATACAATGTTTCCCTCATTTTGAATAAGTGCTGGAGAAATTGTGGCAGAGTTGGGTCCATGATCAATATTTGGTGGACATCACCAAGACCTTGATCCAAATTCTCTCCATTATTCGGAAAGTATCTGAAATGTATGTCTCTCTGGACCCTAGTATAGTTCTTTAAAGAAGCCTATCCTAGGAATTCCACAACCGTGCTGAAAGGCTTATACTCCATATTCTGTCTGCAACTAGGAGATCCATTGGGAAATATTGGAAACAACTGGAGGCTTCCCCCACAATTCAATTATTCAAAAAGTTTATTAAATCAGGACAACAAAGAGAAAAACTGCTATTCTCACAAATGTGTATCCAAGATTTTGCAGTACCTGGCCTCCCTGGCATAATCTGAGTATGCTTCTGCGTACATTATATAAGATCTTTGTAACGTTAAAGGGAAACCCTAAATATCAGAAGTGTGTAAAAACTATTTCCACAAGTTTTAATATGATTACCTAATGTAAGTTTTAGGCAGAAATGTATAGTATTTTTGTACCCTCATAGTTCTGCCACTTATTTCCCACTTCACTTTTTTTGGGGGGATCCTTTTCCTTCTTCCATGTATATATCCATAGAAATGTGAAACCCATAAACAGTTAAAAAATAATAAGTGTAGGTGTCAGGTTTTGGTAGAAAGTAATATATCACCAATCTGTGACCCCTTAAACATGTCACTGCATTACTTTATTTATGACTTTTTGGTCCTAGGAGGGGCTACCCCTTTAAATGTTTTAAATTGATCCTATGATATCATGTAACATGACATTATTCACTGGGTAGTCTGGAATGAGGTTCAGTATTGCAGACGTCAGTGTCTAAACTTCAAGGCCGGACCCGGAGAATGATTTCCTGAATTATTTTATGTATCCAGTACGCAGTACAGAGTCAGGTCTGGTTTTTAAAGCACTGAGCGCATAGACTCCATTCAGAGAAAAACAACCATAATGAAACAAGTTAAATGTGTGGCTTACTATGCACTGCCAAATTGTTTTAAGCCACTACCTTTAGTTTTCCTTTTTCATATTGATCACATACTTCATTGTAGATTCAATGTAGCTTGTGATACTTTTTAGAGGATCAACATTAGAGCCCTTCATAGATGTAATTATAGTAAATAGAGCTTTCTTCTCCTTACAGGTTTCTTCATCAAAAGTGCATATGAAGGAAAAACTTGAGGTGTCGAAAGCTCTGCTCACTTTAGTTTCATCTATGAAGTACCCTAAAGTTGGTTTGCTAGATGGTATCACAACCTACAACCAATCTACATTTCTCCAGAACCAATACGGCTAAAAGAACTTTGAACTACTTAATTATGAAATCTACCAGTTGGTTTCTATGTTGTAAACATATAAATGTGGCATACAAATTTCAGGAACTCTTTAACTGTCATCACTATGTATTTTTCCAGCGTAACAGCTCTTCTATGATCTGTGTATCTGTCATGGGAGACTCCTGGAGCGGGAAGGACCTCGGTGGCCAGAACAGCAGGGGAGGCAAGGATTGTTGGGATCACAGGCTGATGTTGGAGGCAGGCGGCGGGTAGCGTGGTTGTGGTCACAAGCAAAGGTCGGAGGCAGGCAGCAGGTAGTGTGGTCGGGTCACAAGCAGAAGTCGGAGGCAGTCGGCAGGTAGCATGGTCGGAGTCACAAGCAGGGTTCGGCAACAGGAAGGCAGGAGCAGGACAGGGGGGCAGGAACTGAGACTAGGGAACAGAGACTGAGACCAAGCATCAGGGAACAAACAGGGACAAGCCAGATTACCAGCAAGGGCCTTTAATAATGTACAGGACTCCAACACAGAACAGGAACAGAAGCATGGACATGGGCACAAGGAGTTGACACAAAACAAAGACAAGGGAGGAACAGGAAACATGAACTATAAGGACAGAGGACAGGAGCAACAAGAGGAGATAGAAAGACAGAGGAACCCCAGAGCAGACAGAAACCAGCAGAACACCCGGTGGACAGAGAGAGGAAACTATGGTTAGGAGCAGGATATCTAGGAGACCCTGACAGTATATTTATAATCTTACGGGAACATTATTTCCGCAGATCACCATACTAGCATCTAATGGACGCAGTATTGGACCTCTCTAACTATAGCAGAGGTGGCCAACTCCAGTCCTAAAAGACCACCAACAGGTCAGGTTTTCAGGATATCCCTGCTTCAGCACAGGTGGCTCAATCAAAGACTGATTGAGCCACCTGTGCTGAAGCATTGATATTCTAAAAAGCTGACCTGTTGCTGGCCCTTGAGGACTGGAGTTGGCCACCTCTGCACTATAGGGTGTATTTACTAACGTCCCCCAGGCTGCAAAACTAGGGAAAAATCAGCACACAGAAGAACCTGATTCATCAAAGTAAAGAAATAACATAGAAAGCAAAATTAGTTTTTCCTTTGATAAATTTGGTGTGATTCTTTTGCGCAGCTTTTGCCCTGGTCTTGCAGCGTGGAGATTTTAGTCAAAATACCCCCTATGTATCAGGGAGAATCTCTGATGAATAACTAAAAAAAATGTATTTGTCCCTGATAAAGGCTCCCTCACCCCAATGCAGCTCAGCTGAAGATAGCCTCAGTTTGAAACAAAAGCTAAAGGTGGTAATGACAGTGCTACATGCTTTAATGCATTGGGTTGGTTGCAATTCCTATATGTGCTGGTAAGTGTGACTGTACCACTGAGCGTTATTCAGGCACAGACAGAATGTTACAACATGCGCAAATGAAGGGCATTAAAAACGCCTTCACTTTGACACATGCACAACAAACTTGAAAGCAAATAGTGTAATTTACAACTGTGCGTGACAGAACAGAGGAAAGTTCAGGGGCCTCACACTTCCAAAGGTATATAATTACCCTGTGATTTATGCCCGGATTATATATTTAACTAACTCTTGAAACCAGTTCCTAACTCTAAACACTGTTACAGATTTTAACACCCACTATCTGCACAAATTTACAGTGTGTTGTAAAGGTGCTATTACTCTTGTCAGTTAGAGAGAGACATTACTTAGAATGAAACAGGAATGTGGAGGATTGCAGCTCTCACAGGCATGGGCATTATTTTGCATAGTTGTAGAGTATGATTCTTTTATAAGAAAGACATCCTGGGAGATACTACCCATAATGTGTGAGCTCTTTGGGGCAGGGACTCCTTTTCCTCTTGGTATATTTATGACAGAAGCGGTTATTCCCATTATGTGTTATATTATTATGTCACGTGTATTACTGATGAGAAGCGCTATGTACAGGGATGGCGCTATATAAATAAACAAACACACAGAACCCCAGCAAGCTCTTTTTGGGAAGCCCTGATCCCCCATAAAATATATATGTATATGTGTCAAAAAGGAGAGCTATTGAGCGTGGCAAATGTATACAACAAGCGACGGAGAAGCCCAATGCTACATCCAATATGACAAAAATACACAGTAAAATACTTATATATTCTCTTATACTGGACATTGATCCAATGTTGGTCTTTCTCCCTCCTAATAGAGGTAAATGAAAAGTTTTATCCTAATAGAGGTATATTAGTATTTTATCTGGTAGTGTTAGGACTTGCGAACGGGTGTCTGCCTTGTCGTGGCTCACAGGCTTATAACGCTTTGGCCAAAGGCTTAAACTAAATGATCCTTTTTCAAGAGAATATATAAGTATTTTACTGTGTATTTGTGTCATATTGGATGCAGCATTGGGCTTCTCTGTCGCTTGTTGCTATATAAATAAAGTTATACATACATAATGACAGAAAAGCAATGCAACTGCAACTTCTATAGACAGAGTAATATTATCACATAGGGCAATGCTCAGTCTTCAACTGGCGCCCCATAAAGGGCCTTGGTGTGGCCCGTGGACTCTCTGCTTCTGCTAATTTCATACTAGTTGCTTAGGCAGCTAAGTGCAATTTTTCAGACTGAAACTCTTTTGTAAGTTACCGTAATGTAAATATAATGTATATGGCACTGATGTTATTAATGCTTCTGTTGAAATATAATCATTTTCAAGTCATTTAATGCGCCTAAAATGATGTTACAACAAGCTTGTGGCCCTTCTATTGCTAAATATTTTTTGATCTGCCCCTTTGGAGAACTAGTTGGAAAGCTCTGAGATAGGTGTCAATGTATTTTTAGAGCAACGTGTATGTGAAAGAGATGCACATACAGGTATTTTAATGTTGTTTTTAGTGTTAATGTAGTAACAAGTTTATTACATTTCCCCCGCCACAAGCAAAAAATGGCGCAGTGTCAAAGCAAACTTTTCTGTGCATTTATAGACTGCGAAGAGTAGAAACTTTTGATACACTTTTGATAAGAAACCAAGCCAGAAAAAAGAAGAATGGGAACATATGGTAAATATAGGACATTCCAATGGGCAGTACACATTTCAGTGATGCTGAAAATCCTATTGAAGCGGTCAACTTTTTAAAAGTATTTTTTTTACATATTGCTTTGACATTTTCATTGCAAACTGATTGTGTGCATCACGGTGACATCAACCACACGTTGCTTTTTTGTTTTGGAGAAATACAGAAATCATATGAATTTTTAAATGCTACATAAAAACACTGGACGACTGTCTCTGTTTTTTTATGGGGAGCCCAGGAAACTTGTATCATTTCATTTAAAAACAAGCTCCAACAGTGTGCACAACGCTTTGCAAATATGCAATACAGGGGGGGGGGGGGAAACATGTTTACAAACACCGGGAATAGGAGCAGAAAGTAAACGATGCCGTATGGAAAAGGGAGACCCTGCCCGTGCCAAAGAGCTAACAATCTCAGCTAAAAAAAATTAACATTTTCAATCTGGGTCACGGAAGATTAAGGCATCTCCCTGTTTTCCTCCAATATCTTTTTGAAAAGTGTGTTCACAAACTAGCTCCTTTGACATACTGTACTTGCAAACTGGGGGGTGCAAGATTTCTTTGGGGGGGGGGTGGCGGCTACAGAGGCCCTGTGCTCCTCCCCAAGGCATTTAAATTAAATGCCGGGGGACCGCACAAGGTCTCTGTAACTCCCTTACCTTGATTCGGCTGGCTTCGGGCAACGAGGCATCAAATGACACGCGTCACATGACCTCGAGGCAGCATTTGACCCCGGCACAAGGGTACGGGGGGGCGCGAGCACTGGGGGAGAGCAGGCAGGGGGGCGCAGCACCAAAAGCGTGCGGGTCCCTGCAGTAGGATGTATTGTACAGCCTGTGGTATTTGGGATTTCAGAGTTGGACTTTGGGTTTGTACCCGCAAAGCTGTTTCAAATCTATAAAATGATGAGACAAAACAATGGCAGAAAAAATAATGTTATGTAACTTTGCTTTCATTTTATGTCATTAAACATTGCGGAGTGGGACTGCACCTTTAAACTATGTCGTTGACACACTGCTGATGGCACCGTTTTAAATGATAGGCTCATTTCATCAACCTTATATTTCTTTTTCTTTCACCTTTGGTTCTTAAGTTACCAAATCTTTTCAACCTGTCTAGTGTTTGACTGCATATAAATCAGGTCAAAAGCAAACGGGCTCTGTCGGCTTGTCTAAGGGAACATGTGCCTTCCTTAATTGTGGCAGAGTCATAGTTCTTTAATAAAGCAGCGTCTGGTTTCCATTAGGTCACAGTGAATTTCAATGTATTATGGGGCTCTCTCTTCCCCCTGTCTCACTCTCTGCCCCCTCCCTCCGCAGAAGTGTCATTGTGCTTTGAAAATCAGGACAGGGGGTCAGAGGACAGGGGGCTCAGTGATTCAGGATAACATAGTTAGACTCTGGCAGGGCCTGAAAAACTGGGAGTGTGCGATTTTGTTCCCCACTTACATATTTGCACTAGCCGATTTTCTTTTATAGTGTGAAAGTGTGAATCCGTTTTAGTGTATAATTATGCATATATATTACACAGCTGTCAGTGACTCATATGAGTGAGATTTTGCGCTTCGGTTAAATAAATCTGATTTTCATTTATGAAAATACCGTCCAGTGAATCTCCCATCACATGAGTGAGGCTTATTACTATGAGACTTGACTATAGTCTATTAAATAAATAGAGAAAGCCTAATCTATAGCTTAATGGGCTCTATTTTCTATCATCATATCACCACTTATTGGAAAGCAGGAATAATAAAGGCGTGTTCTGTCATTGCTACAGTATGTTATGTTAAACTCTGTTTGCTGTCATGGTAGAAATGCTTCCCCTATTTCCCTAGATGACACCAGCACATGTCCATTCAGCACATACAGGTTGATGGTATATAAGTGCTTGTTTTGACAGATTGGTGGACTGTGTATCAACCAGCTTTTTGTTTGCTTAGCAGAATTTAAGGCCCATATTTAATAAGTGATGCTATTTGATAAAACACATTCAGGCGCCTGAAGATAAGGCAATGGAGCATTAGCTGCTTTCTGGAGTAGGAAGGTATCTTAAAGAATAGCTCTTCTTAGTAAATATGGCCCTAAAAGTATTTTGACCATATATGAGCCCTGTCCTCAATTGATCCATGCTTCTGCATTGGTTGCACTGCTTTCACTGACAATCTCCATAGGGGGTAGTTGTATGGAGCAATACAAGGAATTTGCAAAGGTTTCACTTATCTGGTCCATGACAGAAGCAAAATGTAGAGCAGTCACAGAAGTCCCTATGTTCTGGCAGTGTGTACATACACCAGCAGGCACAGTGGGACTTATCTGTGACTGATTTTCCATTTGATTCCTGATCTACACTGTTATATACGTTTCTATGTTATATTTATATGAGATTTAGTCAATAGCTAGATTGGGCCCATATTTACTGAGCAGTCCTATTCCATAGGAAACCTTCCGTTGATGGACAATACTTTGCGCGCCCATTCAAGTCATTGGACTATGAGCTGTCTTCTCACAAAAGGTGTCTTATGGAATAGGCCAGCACTGCTTAGTAAATATGGACCTCAATGTCTCTCTCGTGCGTTGTTCTTCTGACCCCTTTTCTGGATATGATTGGGAACCTCCTAGGTTGACAGCTGCATGGGACAATATCAGAGACCAGTGATTTCAAGTACTAACATTTACCAATATTTAGACTGGGGGCTGTCATTGAATGATCCTTTGGACTGATTATTCTTACTAGCACATTATGGAAACTCTTTTAACATTGGTAACTTTTAGATATTGACTCTTTTTGCTTACATTTCATTGAGTTTTCCCACTGCATGGTATTTACTTATCTATTTCATCTATTTGTTTAGTTTATTTCATGACTTATTTATTAACTTACTCATTGCTTGCGTGGATTTACACTTTGAGCACATTAGACCTGGATATACATCTTTTTTTCCCATTACAAATATTACATGTGGTATTGAGTGCTGTCACTTTATTGCAGAAAGCCGATATATGTGGCTAAGAGGGGCTGGGGCTTTAACCTAATTACCATTTATATATTGATACTGATTGCAAGGTACATGTCTGTCCAGCACTGAAGGGCTTAGTGTGTAAATATATTATGCAGGACATGTCAACAAAAAGTATTTCAGATATCCTCCCTTTTCCCCACTGAGGAAGTGTCAGCCGCCGGAAATTGCTCAGAGCTGTGTTCTTACTTTGGAGGTAAATATTTTCATGAAGTCTCTTCCCTTGTGCTTTTTTTTTTTAATACAGGGGGATCTGGGGTTTGCTTCCTTAGATGGAACCAGACATCTGTATACACTGGCGACACACTTTATTCGAGCTTGGCTAGTCCCACGAATTCGGGTATACCCGGGTGTATTGAGGTTTGTGACTGTTTTCTGCCCGAGTGCATTGAGTTATTTTCCAAGCAGGGATTGAAGCATTTTATTCCCGCTGGCTGCAATACTGCACAGTATATATATATATACTGCATTACAATTCATGAATTTATGCCATCTGGTAGACACGCGAAGCATTGCAGCCTATTAAATCCTAATCATTATCATTTAACAGATCAGCCGCCCATCAGCCAGGCATGAACCCAGGCTGGGAAGGCAAATGCAACGGGGCTTGTCAGAGGTGAGGAGCGGCGCATTCCAGGTATCTGCCAGGTACATACCGGGTATTTGCTCGAATAAAGTGTGTCGGTGCAGTACGTCCTTGACTTAATTGAAGAGAAACCTGATATAAGCAGCAATACGAGAGTCTGCCTAGAAAAACCTAAACATGTCTGTCTGAAACTATTTAGACTCTATAAGGCCTATTCCACTAGCAGAATGTTCATAGATGCCAGCCTGAACCTTTCGTCCCCCCCCCCCCCCCCCTTCTCCCTGTAAGACAGAGACAGTGGTGCAGAGACAATGCAATGAAGGAAGCAGGGAGAACACAGACAGAAGAGAGACTGGGAAAGTGATATATATGACTGTACTAATAAGAAGGTGCATGGGGGATATGAATCAACAGATGGGAGCAGTAATACATTAGATATGCATGGTTGCAATGTTGGACTTAATGAACTAAACACACTTTTCTTGCAAACCTATTTCAAACCAGCAGATGAAGATGTTGATATGAGAGTTATATATACAAATAAATACATAGAAAAAGGCAACAGAAAACTCGCAGACATCATTTACTACAAGAAACTGACAAACAATCCAACCCAGAAATATACAAATCAATTCAGAAATCTTATTAAATCATTCCCAAATCACCTGCAACCAGAATTGGAGCAACTAATTCCTAATAATCCAGGAGTTGGTATCTTTTACTGTACATGCTTCCCCAAGTCCACAAAACAGGAAACCAAGGCAGACCAATTATAACAGGTATGGATCCACTCACTTAACAAACAGCAGGCCTAGTCGAGAATAACCTCAAACCACTAGTTAAAAACCCAAACAGCAGGGCGCATGCGCCTCACAAACTAAAATAGACGCCTGAAGTGAGAGCTCTGTGCACAGCAGGACATAATATATATTTATTTAGAGTTTCAGTGGTGCCAGCATTAACTAGGTGCCACATTTAAATATGGGCCCAAAGCCACAACACAAAGATCCACATCAGGATGCTGTATTCATAAAAAAAACAAAAGGATCCGACCTGTCAAACACAAAGCAGGGCACGCACTGGGTCAGAGTCATATCCAGAAGAGAGTGGTCCACTGTCAACAAAATGAAGATCGATTCGGAAACATAAATGCATGTTCCAACAAAAGACGCAGACTGCCCTAAGAGAAATCCTTGCTGATCTGCACTCTTATAGGGGAGTGTACAAATTTGCTTGAACAAAAACTAGATGAGGTCATAACAAATCAAACGTCAATGGACAAAGAGACCCTAACGTCTCCGGTCAAAAATATCAGAACTGGAGGAGAAACAAGAAGATCATGAAAACCAAACTTGTGACAACAATCTGCGCATGAAAAATATCTTGGAGTCAGACACAGATCAGAAGAGGCCCCGACAGTGGAACTAGGCATAGTGCACAGAGCCTTCAGACCCAGGCCGAGACCAGGGGATAAGCCATGATATATAGTGGTACGTTTTCATCACTACAAAAACAAAGAGACAGTGCTAGTGAAGGCTAGAGCAACGGAAGACCTCAGGTTTGGTGAAGATCATGAAACCTTTCTACCCCTATGCACAGAATGGCCATGAAGCAGATCACTCAGACCCTCAGAGACAGAGGCGTTTGGTGCAAATGGAGATTTCCCTTCCACCTGTTTGTCTCCAAAAACAAAGTACAAGCCTCGATGAAGCTCGGAAGAAGGAGCCACTTTCTATAGAAGATTGGGTTGCAGCCCCTCCGTTTCCCCAGAGAAAGAGACTACCAGTTGACACATTATGGTTGCAAGGAGCCAGGCCATGGCCAGAGTTCAGGAGAACCATGATATGAAACTTGTCTGAACATCTCTCCCAACCCGGAACTTCTGTTACTTGAGTCCCCCTTCAGGGTTGGATGGGTTGCCCCTGATAATTATCATACAGAATTACCTAAAGCGGAATGGAAAGAAAGAAAAACATAGTGTGACCTCTGAGGATAGATGGCCCCCACTAAAAGATTTTCAGAACTCACAAGAGGTACTGTAGTCTTGATTAGGCAAATAGAAAAAGGTCCTTGTAGAAGGAATACTCTTTCTTGTATCCTTTGCAAGAATGCTTCTGGAGGTACTGCACGTCACACTCACATGTTAGTAGCATGAAATATACATTTTCGAGTACAACCGACTCAGCATGAGATATATTCTCACCACCATGGCACCCGGTATGCCTCTTCTCCTTGGCGTCTGGTGCAGGACTCTTCCGTATTACGTGGTATCCTTTTCCTCTCGTGATATTCACTATTAATGTCCACTTTGATTCTTACTCATGCGCAGTAAACACCCTGTGCGTTTCACTCCGGCTTCTTCAGTTTCTATGGTTTAATACCCCTCACTCATGTTGACTATGTAAGAGTGCTGTTATACTATCTCAAGGACCAGCAGATAAGACCTTGTGTGTACTTCTATGTTTTATTGTTTGTTCCTGTTTCCTACCACTCCTATGCTGTCTAGTTCTTAGATATATACATACTCTGTTCTGGTCAACATACTACATATAAATAAGCAGAGTTAGTAATCTTATACAGTATATATTTCAGAATGTCTGTGTGTCTCATTATGTACGCCCAAACTATAAGACCTAGATCAACCAAACTTGGAGGAGGGGCCACTTACCGCCAAACAACTGTTGCCCGTCAGGAACTAAATTAACACATAAATTCCCTGCACGCAATAACTCCAACACCCACCACATTATATATATATATATTTATGTCAAAAGGAGTGCTACTGAGCGTGACCAATGTATATAAACAAAAGACAGGGGTGCCCAGTGCTACATCCAATTGACAAAACATATAAAGTAATAAGTATAAAGTTTAAATACTTAAATAATAATAATATTTACTTGGTTATTTAGTTAAACCCTTTGGCCAAAGCATCATAAGCCTGCATACCACGTCAAGGTAAACCAAAATGAATGCAGGTCCTAACACTACACCGTGAACCCTTCCTTTTACCTCTGTAAGGCTTATTACTATAGATCTTAAGATCTGTGTTTACTAAGGAGATTCGTCAGTAACTGCTACATTGGAGCGGGTCTCGGTCTTCTTTATGTATTGTGGCTAAATTCGCTGCCGCCATGGGCACTGGGATCTGACCGCCCTCTAAAAACGAGTTAAACAGCTCCAACATACATGGCGCGAGGCTCGGGAGAAACTTTTTATAATATATGTTTGAAAGTCCACCTGGCCCTGGGGATTTTGCTGCCTTTAGCGCTGTAACTGCCTCCACTAGTTCAGGTTCTGTTATTTTCTTATTTAAGGTGTCTGCCTCTGTTTTAGTCAGTTGGGGAAGTTTGCAGTTTTCTAGATATTGTGAGATTGCGTCTACATTAGAGGTTTTCTTCCCAGGGGGGCCCAGGTTGAATAGTTTTGTATAAAATTTGGTAAACTCTTGGACTATCTATTTCATTATGCAGTAGCTTTTTACCGTTCTTGCTTTTTATTGTAGATATTTGTGATCTGACCCTTATCCCTGTTAGTCTATTAGCCAATAATTTATCTGCTTTATTACCTTTATCATAATATCTCCGGTTAGTCCATTTTAATGCTCTTTCCGTATCTTCTAGTTGAATCTGTCTTAAAGTTAACCTCGCTGCTGAGAGGGATTTGTATATTCTTTTTGACAGGTTGTTTTTATGTTGTTGTCCTAATTTAGTTATTTTGTCTATTGTTTCATTATATGCTTTGAGCTTACTTATTTTCTTATATGACGCGATGAAGTTGAAGTCACCTCGTATTGTTGCCTTATGGGCTTCCCATAGCATCGCGGGTGTTGAAACTGTTCTCTTATTTCTTTATATTAAAGTATTCTGTTAGTGACAGTTTAATTTTATTTTCAATTTAGGAAAGTTTAGAAGGTAATCATTGCGTTTTCACCAGAATATGTTGCTCTTATAAAAGGGGTATGAAAGGGGCAGGTCAATTGGTGAATAGTCTGACCAAGTTATTGTACCTATATTTGATCCCAGAGATGAATGGAAGATATCCTTGGAGACTAAGAAGTAATCAATTCTTGAGTATGTTTGGTGCGGTAGAGAGTAAAATGTGTAGTCTTGTTGGCCTTGATGCTGGACTCTCCAAACATTGGTCAAAGAGAACTCTGTAAGCAGGTCTCTGAATTTTATGGCTGTCTTATGTACATGAGTAGAGTGTGGCTGGCCCAGTGTAATTGACTTACCTGTTTCTGGTGTTGCCACCATATTCATATCTCCTCCATCTATCATGGATGCTAAATATTGGGGTCTTATTATTTCTAACACCTTCCGCACTAGGTCAGGCTGGTTTTCATTTGGCGCATATATATGTTAACTAGGGTGATGGGGTGCCTGTGAGGGAGCATTGTATTATAAGAAATCTGCCCCCTGGATCAGTGATAATATTCTCAGCTTTGAATGGGATACCTTGTTTAGGGAGGGGGGAAGGTGGGGGCGGTGGCTGGGAGAGGGAGGAGGCATAAGGTGGCATCTAAAACTCGGTTTCAATCTGCTACTGTAAAGAACACCCAGCAGCCACCTTAAACAGAGGCATATAGGAAACCATATCAACAGAGGCATACAGTATAGGAAACAATTTTGACCTATGATATCTTTAAGGAAAGAGGAAAGAGGATAGAGTTCCATGAGTATTAAGAAATGTTTTGCAAAAGAAAAACAGGCCGTGAGCGATAATCTTCTAGTGTCTAATGATAGGGTTAAGGAGGTTGATGAGGTTGTAAGATTCATTACCACATATAAATCCAGCTGGCATGATATTAGAGCTATTTTACAGAAACACTGGTACATTCTGTCTGAAGACAGACTTGAATAATTTTGTGGGTGACAGAGTCAACATAACAGCAAGGAGACCAAAGAACGTGTGAGACAACATATAAGATACATATAAGTTATAAAGTCATATAATTGTGGATCCTGAAAGCATGCACTTTTATGCTCCCTTGGAAGTCTTTGAAAAGAATGACTAATGATAAACAATTTTTTCATCAGATATGACATAAATTGCTTAACGAAGGGGGGAAATTATGTGTTGATATGTCCTTGTGTTCTGATGTATGTTGGCATGACCTGTAGAGAATTAAGGAGGAGAGTTCTTGAGCATGCCTTGTGACGATGCTCATCTCAAATCAGGAAACGGACCCGCAGGGCTGAGGTAGGGATGCAAATAAACCGACCACAGCCCAGGGACAGAGTCCTGTAAGAGTATCGGTAGTCGGTATGGAAGCAGGGGTCAGGGCAGGCGGCAGTGGTGCAAAGTCCAGGCAACAGGCAAAAGGTAGGGGCAGGCAGAAAGCAGCGAGGTCGGGGTCACGGCACGGGAATCTAAACAGGTAACAGGAATAGGCGACAGCAAAGACCGACAGGAGCTGCAAAAACACAGAACTTTGCTTGGTGACTCCCACCAGGAAGTACAGCCTTATATAGCAGGCTGCCAGTAACTAAAATGGCCAAATTGAACAGAAAGGGCAGGCAGCCTGGAAAACACGAACTGGCAGCAAAACCCGGCATGGATCGAGCGGAATCCTTACATGCCTGCAACATCAGAAATGCAATGAAGGATACACTTAAGGGGAAAGCTCTGACAAGTGTTACTAGGCATGTCTTAAAAGTGCAGAAAGCTCTCCCCTAGGTTTGAGTGCATTTGCAATAGAGAAAGTGTCTTTAGGTATTAGAGGTGTTAACCTTGAGAAATTGTTATTCCAGAGAGAGAGACGTGGATATTTAATTTGAAGACTCTTATCCCCAAAGGCTTGAATGAGTTATTACATTTCACTGGGTTTGTGTAAAAGAAGGTTATGTAGAGGCTATTCAGTCTCTCTAACTTCCTGGTATAATGATGATTTTGGATCTATGTAGACTTGATTTTTTTTGTAAATTAATACCATAGTATGTATTGCACATGATGGATTTGTACCATTGTGATCATGTTGTTTATATTGTATTTTTATACTGTTTTTTCTGTCTTCTCTGGTTCCTATGACGTCATCACAGCTGCTACCTTTAAATTGAGATGTGGAGACGTATTTGTCATTCCCCTGACAAAGCCACATTGAGGTAAAACACGCATCGGGCGGAGTCTCATAGTGCTACCCAGTCAGCAGGGGAGACGGCAGCATCCAAACTCGTCTCAAGTGTTTATCGACCCATTAATCATGGATAATCAGAGGATACTGATTATATAGCCTTCTGTGTGGGACCTAATGTGGTTTGCTATTTTGTGATTTTATTTAGTGCTTCAGTAGTATTAGATCCTACAGTATAGGACGCTATCCTAATGGCTCTGGAGAATTATACCATCTGCAGCTGGAACTTTGAATTTATATCTGTTCCATTTTTTAAGGGATTTCTTTCATTGGTGTGACATGTTTATGAGCAATGTTCTGTGACCACACTCTTGTATTAACACTTTATAGTACCCGGGTACTGTGATTCTGGTTGCATATCCAGCCTACCTTGCTGCTAGCTGGAGGTTTATGCAGTAAATATGGCTCTATTGTGATCTGTAGGCTGTTACATATACTGTGTCCCACCATGAATTGTTTGTACTTTATGGCTGGCTCAGCTTGGTCTAGAATTGTGACCTTTAAGTGTTTTTAACTTTATGCGTCGTTATGTGTGTCTGATATTTTCTATTAAGTCATTCAATCTTTTTGTGATATGCTCTCTGTGTCTCTGATTAAAGGACATTTCTGCTTGCTTGCAAGCTTTTTCTTTGGTATTGTGTAATTAAATACTTATTCTCAGAGCCCAGGATCCTGACAGTAATTATTATTGTTTTTTTGTAGAGTTGGTTTGTGACGGTAACTTTGTGACAGGCTATTAATAATACCCACCAAAAATATAACTGGGTTGAACTGAACGAGGCTTAGATATGATAAAATATAATTTATTCCTTGAAAAAGGTGAACACAACAGATTATACAAATAACAGACAAAATATAGACACTTACTGAAAGGTTAGGACAAGAAAGCCATCAGGATACAGGACGGGCCATTTCTTCCATAATTCAGGTTCAGATGTGGACATCACGACAATACATGAAGACCATGAAGACCATGCATGAAGACAATTGAGTAAGGGGTGAATCTGACTTATATACCAGTTCAGCCCTGTACTCTTAACCCTAGGCGCCGAGCTGGCTAGAAAATCTCTTTGAAGTAGATTTTGGCTTCCCTTGTAAGTGTGAAGTACGACACTTAAAAACACTCAGTTCCTTTGTTCCTGACTCTAGTATAAACAATCAGGACAGTTAACTTCTGGTCACAGGGCTATGCTAAATCTTCAGGATGCCCTTCCTGCCCTATTAGCATAGCAGATGGAGTCTGCATTTTCAGAGCAGATCCAAAATACCATATACACTTTAATATCTTCACATATTAATAAGTTCCGTTCTGGTGGGTCCAGTGGGTCGAAATCTGCCAGTTTTTAATGCATACAGTGACCCTACATATTGGCCAAATTTCAACTCTTTACGACCTCCAGAACCGGAGATACAGAAATGCACTTTAACACATTTTTAAAATAAAGGATTCGTCCAATCTCTGCTTTTCACTCTTTCCCCATTGAAATCAACGAGGTCCGCCACCATAGCGTTGCCGTCAATGGGGTTTCCCGCCATAGACTTTCAATGGAGAAACCGCCGCCATTGAAGTCTATGGGAAAATCCAACAAACTTTACATTCGCCCACACTCCATCTGGTTGGTCGGAGGGGGCTGGGAAGGGTCATGCATTAAAGCCGGAACCTTGGCTACATGCCACCCAAATCCCATCCCCCTGGTCATTCCAGAACCGGAGATATGGACTTACATTTTTCATCATTTCACACTTAGTTGTTTTTACGACACGCGGCTTTTCCCCATTGGAATCAATGGCCGGCGCCGCCATAGACAATGCATGGCGCACGCCGCCATTAAATTCAATGGGACCTCTGCTCCGCCATTGAAGTCAATGGCGCGACCCTCCTTCTCCGCTCGACCCCTTACGGGGGTCTCTCATTCCTGGACCCGGTGTGGATCGTGTGTGGGGGTTCCTAGGAGCTAGGGGCAAAAATAACTTTTTTTCCAGGGGCCCTAGAACCTAAGATTCCCACGCCAATTGTCTTTGAACTTGACCGAAGTGATTAAACTCTTTTCAAAGACATTGTATCCGCTTTTGCGGTCTGCGGTTTGGATGGCTGCCAACCTGTTCCTCGAGGCCGGCGTTGAGGAATCTCCATTGAAGTCAATGAGCCCATTGACTTACAATGGGAAACCGCCGCTCCTCCTCTCGGACGCCACCTGCTGGTCGTCGCTGGAAAACAGGTCCAAAACCGCTACTTCTGCCATTAGAACGCATGGAGTCTCAATGGCGACCTATGGAAGGCTGCAAAATGGAGCCTGAAAAGGCGGGAAAAGGGAACAAAGGGCTATAATCACTAAATTAACATTAACCCCTTACCTCCCGCATCAACCCTTGTGAGTGCAAACACCAGGATGAGACATTACATTTATACAGGGGAATAAACATTTGGATACTGAAGCAGGTAAAAACACATTACTGGACCTCAGTCCAGTTAACCCCTTGCTTCCCAGGTGAGAGTAGGGCGGGGCCAAATGGGGTGTAACCCCTTTAATCCGGGCCAAATCCCCTCTATCATGACATGGTTTACTGAGGATCATACACGAGGTCGTGACAAAGAAACAAGAGGTTGGACCTTACATTTATTTGATACAAACATGCTCGCAGCCTTACACAGTAAGCTCTTTACGTTGCCCCTCGAGCGGACCCATCCAGGGGAGATTTCTTCTTCGGCTGCCATTATACAGCCGAACTGCAGGGCACGTGCATCTATGGCGTCACAATAGCGAGGTCGCAGAGCGCCATGTGCACAAGCACATGCTACTGTGCGCGCGGCTGCAGGCTGAAATCTGTTTTTTTATTGGACGCCGCATCACTTGACATATCAGTCACAACCTGAAAAAACATTTTTAAGACCCTCCAACTGTCTCCCGCTTTGCCGTAGCAAGCGGGGAGTCAGTCGCATTTAATATCTGCAGTTTGCACGTATGTATCAACTTTGTTTTTGCGCTGCGCGGTGTCGCTACAGGCGACACCACAGGCGTTTTTTTGTATGATCACAGCCTTCTCCCCTGCACACTGCTCTTTGCCGCCGCTTTCCTCACACTGGCCCGGTACTGGATCAAACATGCATCAGGTTCTCTGCCTTATCCGTCAGCTCCCCCGGCGTTTGTGCGCTGGTTAGATCGCAGATACCTCCGTCAGAGCTCGGTATAGGAAACCTCTTTCCTTGCTGCAGGTCTTTGCACCAGAGTTTGTGGGCAGCTGTGCAGGGGAATTACGGGTCCTCACAGGGTTTCAGGTGTCTCTCTCCATCACCCTACACGTTTCAACAGTCTCCTGTCTTCGTCAGGGGCTCCATTTTTATTTTAGAAGCCTCGGTACTATTTAACCACTAAACAATTTAAGAGTAAAGTATTTCTTAGTACAACTTCAATCTTTATTCATGTTCCCATGCTTGGAAGCACTGCAGTCACAGTTACATTTTAGATTCACATGGTTGTAATTTATTTCATCCATACTGTTATCATTCTTGACAGACTTCTTCCCTAAGTGCCCACTCTTAACACTCATGGGAGGTGCATTCACTTGTTATTGTTATGATTTCATCTTGTGAACCGGGCCCCCCCTTTTTAATACCAGCTTGGTCTTTTACTGCAGGCCCCTGCTGAGATCCTGGCCTGTTCTGTGTAACGTTACTGTTACTTTCCTCCTGCTCTGGAACTGCCACTTCCACAGGGGTACTGAATTCTGTGGATGGGGTTCGCTTGTAGGGCTGATCCTCAAACATCCTGGTAGCTTTTATACTGAGGCATGTCTGCATTTCTGTTACTGAGACATGTTCTTTTAATATGGCCATACTATGGGATCCTAACTGATGAAGCACTATCCCTGACTGCAACACAATAAAAAGGGGGCCTGACCTATACTCTAGGGAACTTATCCCATACCTCTACTCACTGAGGCTCCTCTCCTTCTGCCATGCTGGAACCTAACTCCCAAATCTCTCTGCTTCCTCCGTTATACCTCCTGTGACACATTACCTCTGTCAACACAAGGCAGAGCTTAGCATCTCCTGAAATACCATTAGCTCTTTGTTGTACACTAGTAAACACAAGGAAGGGGGTTACACTCTCCCCTAATTAAATCCAATGTTGTCCCCAACATTCTATAAATATACAATGGCAACAATGGAATATCATAAGGGTATACGTCCTAGACATATAATATGCCATTACAGTGCTGTGCTTGCCTTTCACTGTACATACTGATAATAGCACTTCTAGAAACATTCTAGCCTATTATTTAACATATCATAAGTAATAATGTACATACATATTTTGCTGATACCTCAGAATATCACTTAAACCACTTACAAACTGGGCATATAGTATAAAGCACTCTTTGTTACACAGATTATATGATGAGAGCAATACTAGACTACTCTGCTGTTAGTATTATGCATACACATCTTACCTAGAGTAATACTAGAATACTCTCTATCATTACTGAGTTTTCTCATCAGTGCATAAGAGATTTACCATACCATAGCTGCAGGCCTCAACCTAATAGGGAACCATAACTTAAACATAGAGATAGCTAACATGTAAATGCATGAAATACATGTGAGGTAACACATTTTGTTAAGTAATTATCTTTAAAACAGAAATGGGTTATAGTGTAGTAGAAGATACATACACACAACCTTGGAAGACAGGCAAGATATGTGACAGTGAGCTGCAGACAGTATTCCTTAACAAGTGGTCCCTTGTACATGGGAACCCTGTGTAACTGACTTAATCCATTTAGATCAACAATATGAGCAGGATCAGGCTTATGTTTCATGCCTCACATTCCGTTGGGCACCTCTACAGAGTGAATCCGTTTAGTTCCCAGTACATTTACATATTTGACTCTGTCAATGTATAAACTGTGCCCCATGTGCCATACATGCACTAACTGGACTACTCTCTGCACATTTTGAGTTAGCTCAAGGGCCCTATGTGGAGAACTATAATGTTCTGACTCCTCTATCCAGCAAGCATGTCTATACTCAACACGGTCACAGTACTTTACAAAGCAGCCACAACTCGTATGGAACAATAACTTAGAAACTGGATACTTTAAATATAAATGCACGGAATACATGAATACAGTACAATGCATATCTTCTTATCAATATAGCAGTGGTGTGTTGCTGAGCTATTACCATGTCCCAAAGTAAATCATCGCTGTCACGGGAGACCAGGACTTTTTACAAATTTATATGGGGATCATTCACTAGGCAAAACAAGGTAGTAGAATGAAATTAAATTTATTCGGGTAAAGGTAAACCCACGTACACACAATGAATACACAAAATACAGATGAAATACACATTTTCTGGGGGTGAAATCTAGGCTCAAATAGGTGCAGGGTGCCTGCTTCGGAAGGCTTACCCTGACCGTGATATATACCCGGGCTTCCTGGTCCTCTTTTCGGCTAAAGATCCTAGCCACGACCGCTACGTTCTAAAATGAGAAATTGGACCTCGCGTCTGACTTAGTCTCTGCAGGGCAGGCTTTCTTAGCTCCTAAAATGAAGCCGGCTGCTCTGCTATTCGTAACAGAGCAACTTTGAAAAGCCCGCCCGCGCTTCATCGACTCAAGCCACAAGATCGTCATGTTCTCTGACTGGGGCATCTCCTATTCTGCCAGGGACCCACGGTTCTTAAGGGTAACCAGATGGGCTTAACCTTTGTTGTATAGCCTGGCTACCCTTTACCATCACAATCGCTGAGATGCAGCCTGTCGTCCATGGCCTTCACTCCCTTGAGCAGAATCCAAGCCTCCTGCTCATAGGTTAGCCGGCCAGACTCCCACCAACCACTGACCGCACAGGCCCGCTGTGATCTGTGTTATTTATATCAGGCTGCCTAGTCCTTCATTTAAGGTTTTTTGTAATTATTTTGAGTAGTTTTTACTAATTATATTTTAAGCATTAGCGCTTTTTCACACACAATCTCTTTTTTTCACTTCTGTAATGGACAGTCATTGGAGAGGTTAAGGGGGAGTTACATATTTGTGCCATTCTGCATAGATCCACCCGAAAAATGGGAATCTTACGTCAAATCCACATATGATAGTCAGAGAATTAAAACATTTTTATATGGAACTTTACAGTGGTGATAAAGTTACTCAGACCAAGGACTATTCTGTCAAACTCTCAAATATCTAAAACAGGCTGTCCCCCCTAGGCTACTGTAAGCCAGGCTGAAATCAAATCACTCTCTTAACCCCTCACTATAAAACTAAAAATATCTATAAAACTCTTAAGGACCCAGGGTCGGATGGTTTCTGAAACCTATATTATAAAAAGTTCTCACACTTATTGACCCCCACATCTCCTTAGCCTATAAAATAAGGTTTTAGAGGGGCACCTCGGTGCGGCCTGTAATAGTGTTTTTTGCGCATGCGCGAGGGACGCGCCCATTATGAGAGTGACGTCACAGTGTTATGGTTTTTCGTTACAAGGTAAGGATTTTTTTCACATGAAAACTCTTTAGGTGCCAGCAAAAAAGTTTCACTTCAATAACTAAAACCACTAGCCAACAAAACAATGAATTAATTTAAACCGCTAAGCGCTAACAATCCCATTGGCTCCTGTACCATGTGATATGTTCCATTAGTTAAAAAGTATGTGACATCACTTTAAGGGATGATGTTACATCCTTTTTAAAAGGGAACATATCATATGATACAGGAGCCAATGAGATTGTCTTCAATCCGATTGGCTATAATACCATGGGATATAGCCATGTGGTTTTCAGGATGTGACGTACCTCCCTTGGAGATGACGTTAGATCCTTAAAAAAAACAAAACAAAAAAAAAAACCTGCCAATCCAATCGGATTGGAGCTGTACTACCTGCCCCTAAAATGTGATGTCACAGGCCCTATATAAGGCCTGTATGTCTCATTTTAGAGGAAGATCTCGACATCGCAACATCCATTTTGGATTTACCATGGGGTTTTTGGATTGAAAGAAAGAAGATAGAAGATCAAAGAAAAGAATGACAGATGAAGATAAAAGAAGGAGAAAGAAGATGAAAGAAAGAAGATTTTTGTACCTGACGCTGTTCTGCAAGGTGGATGGAGTCGATGCAGTGGATGACATCACGAGTCGAGAGCTTCCTGATATGCCGAGATTCGGAGGGTGAAGACTTCTAAAGGTAAGATAAATATTGAATATATGTAATTATCTTTTTGCAGGTTTTATTTTCAGACCTGGAGATCAGGAGGGACATCTAAAATATGTAATGTATGGGTAAATCACAAGGTGAAACCATTTGAGTAATTTACCAAAGAATGTAGGCTTCCAGGCACTGCATTTTTCTCCCTCCAGCTAAGAGGTTTTGTTCATTCAAAAGTTCCCTTCTTAGATCTTACATCTTCTTAGAGCCTATGTTTATGCAGAGAAGCACAAAGGTGTAATATCATCTCTATACAAGTTCCTGACTGCTACTGATTCTCCTGACAAGCCTAGGTACAGGATTAAATGGGAGGAAGAGATAGGCTTAAACGTAGAAGACTTGTTATAATTAAGGAAATGCACTTAAGATGTTGCATCACTGGTATCTTACCCCCTTCAAATTGTCCACTTTCTACCAGAATGTCTCCCATTTATGTTCAAGAGGATGTGGTCAATTAGGCTTTTACTTTCATATGTGGTGGCAGTGCCTGGAGATCGCAAGACTGTGGGTAGCTATCTACAATTTGTTACAAGCCATTTTGGATACATCTCTGGATCCCAGGCCAGCTCTTTTGTGTAAACGTGTCGATGATTTTAACAGATGTGAAAATAAACTGGTAGTTCATATTTACTTAGCCATTAGATGGAAGATCGCTGCTGCTTGGGAAAAGCTTAAAGAACCCTTGGGGGATCAAGTAAAGTTGAGAATTTAGTGGGACTTTCTTATGGAACAGTTAACAAATATACCTCTGCCTCCTTCAGTACATTTTAAAGAGTGTGGGAGCCATGGATAGCGACCATGGTGAACTCAAATTTCCCCAGAATTGTGTTACAAATTTAATTTGGGTTTCCTTTTAAGTTAGCTACCTTCCCGATCCTGTTGGTTGCTTGGTACAGTATATGACAGAGGTCCATCCATCCCTCTTGTATCATCTGCATGATAATTATCAGTTATATCGGATTATATTAGTAACCTCATATGCTGATCTCAATGTAATGGTTCATTGTTTGATTATTGTTTTGTCTTCGCCTCATTCCCTTTTTTGTCCCCCTGTTCCAGTCTGAAAATGCTACAATCAAATTTGACATAAAAACAAAACAAAAATTCAAACAGCTTCGTAGAAGACAGCACAGAGTTCCTCAACAAACTTAACCATATTAAACAACTACCACCACACACATAACTAGTTACCATGGATGAAGAATCCCTGAACAGCAATATCCCCCACAAGGATGGCATTGATTTATACTTCAAATTCCTTACAACATCTTCCCTAGACCAGAAATAGAGTGCTGATGTCATTACCATACTAATAGAATACAGCCTCACACACACAAAACTACTTCAGCTTTAATAAGGACATTTACCTACAGTACAACTAATGGGGACCACAGGATGGCACTGCAATATACTAATCTTTTTATGGCAGTTCGTGAACAGAGATTTCTAGCCACATACCTCCACAAACATTACAAAGATTATTGATACATTGATGATATATTTATAATATGCATAGTGAAACCTAAGTCTATAAGACAAATGAGACTTTGATCAAATAATGACAAGCCTGCAAACCAACGCCAAGGTGTATATTTCATAGAAAATTTGTATGCATTTAGCATAGGGACCTGCTACTGAGACTTACCTTGACGGTGGTTTGCAGGCTTGTCATTATTTGATCAAAGGATGTAACCAAAAGTCTCCTTTCTCTTACAGACTTAGGTTTCACTGTGTATATTTATTTTTCCATTTATTGTTAGCCCAATGGGAGAAGCGCAGGGATTCAGTCTGTTTTATCACATATATGTATGGCCAATGTTTTCACCAGCAGCATGCTCCTGACACGGAGAAGCGTGGTGAATATATTCTGTATAATTGTTTTACATATTTATTATATGGACAGAGGGAGAATAAATCTTAAACAATTTAAACTCATTCCATCCATCACAAACGCCAATCAGATTACTCAGTGAACCTTTCTACATACTACAGTTACACTGAAGAATGGCAAGCTACCCATTCACAAGAAACCCAGAAAAGACGTAGCTACCTCCACAACTCCAACTTCCATCCCACTCATACAAAGGAAGCCATCATATACATCCAGGCTATTAGATGTCACTGCATACATTCTGATTCTAAAGATCGCAACAGGCAGCCCAGAACCCTGACTGAATCTTTCAGACACAAGGGAAACAAGTCAAAGACTGTCACCAAAACGATTATATCTGAACTGAAAACACCATGAGAACACCTGCTCTTATACAGAAACACCCATGCACCATCTATTAGTGGCTACATACAACCCTGCTCTAAAGGAAATGTGAAAAATAATCAAGAATCTGCAACCCATTAAACAATAAATAAATCTTCTCCAAACCTCCAATCTTTGTGCTCTGGCAAATGCAAAATCTCTGAGTAAAGAGAAAACTTCCTAATGAACTCAAGATGCTAAGAATGGAACAAGACCATTCAGCATCACACCCACCAAACTTTGCAAACTTATACAGTATGCAAAACTCTTCCAGCCAATCACAGAAAAAGAATATTCAGTATCATACTGCTGCACATCCAGGAATGTGGTATATATGACTCAATGCAGCGAATGTGACCAACGATGCTACCTTGAGGAAAGCAGCCAAAAACTACAAACGAGAATAAACCTGCACAGACACACAGTGGAAAGGAAAGGTATACAGGGATATACCAAATAAGTAAACATCAGAAGGATGTTGATCCAGGGAGTAATCTTTTTGCCAATATTTGGAGTTAGGAAGGAATTTATTTTCCCCGCATGAGATATCATTAGATATTTCACTGGGTTTTTTTTCTTTCTCTCCCCCTTTACCTTATCCTTAACCCCCTACCTAACCACTAAAACCCCTTAATGTACATACTTTATTGGATAAACGGCCAGCGGCTGTGTCCAGTGGCAGAGCGGCTGCAGTGAAGGGTCCCTTGGTGGCCAAATGCATGCACCGTTGTGATCACGGAAAAATATCCGCGACCGAAGGTGTGATTTCGCCGTAACACTATGAAGAAGACATATAATGCACTCGTGACATCATTGCGTAAATGATCTAAAAGTTACGATTCTCCAACGGATGTTCAATAGTCGCAAGAGCAAAAAATATTTGAACTGAATAATAATGCTCTCTGACACACAAAAAAAGCGGCCTTATTATTGATCTGTCGCTTCTATTCACTGGCATGAGAGGGAGGCCCGGTGACGCGCCGCCGTCAGAAGCGTGGGACAGTCAGTGTGGAGGGAGGCCCGCAGCTGTGGAGAGCCAGGGCCCGGCAGCAACGAGAGGTTGGGCCCGACTGCTTTGTCTGGCCGCCAGTTACCCCACAGCCACCGGGCCTGGGACACTTGTCCCGGCTGTCCCCCCCTGTCGGCGGCCCTGCACTTAATGAGTCCCCTGAAATTAGCGCTTCTACCCTTCGGCTTGCACATAAATCTATTATGCGAGGGCATATCATTATCCTTGCCTCTTAAGAGAAAACGGGAGGAAGAACAGGAGGCAGCTAACAAAAGAAGTTTACCAGACTAGAAACATTAAATAAATGTACTATTACAAGGAAATTAGTAAATCAAACAGCTTCTATAAGAACTAAACTTCTCTTCTTCTGGAGAGAGTGGAAAAATCATTAAAGTGCACAAAGCAAAAATTCTACACAAAAGGGAATAAAGTAGACAGGTTCTTGGAAAACAAACCGAGACAAAAAATAAATAAGAATAGATTGACCTCAATTAAAAACAAAAACAATGATACCATTCGTAAACCAATTAAAATAAACATTATTAAACAATTATCATAATCTTTACAATTTAAATACAAACGGGAGTACCGATCAGGTAAAAGCCGATCTTACAGACACATTTTTGAGTAGTCTCTCTATTCCCAAGATTAATGACACAGACTTGGCAACATTATGTTCTCCTATAATGCAGGAGGAAATCAAAGCTAATCTCCAGGTCCAGACGGCTTCTCCAATAAATATTATAAGACTTTTGCAGATATATTATCCCCTCAACTTACTACTGTGTTTAATAAAGGTATTTCTTTATCTAAACCTCACTCTGAGATGCTGCAGGCGACCATAGTGACTATACCTAAGGAAGGTAAAGATCATAATATTCGCTTTAACTATAGACCAATCATTTTACTTAATACAGACACAAAACTATATGCTAAAATTCTTGCAAATTGGTTGGGAAGGGTCACCCCTTCTCTGATACACCCGGATCAGGTGGGTTTCATACACAAGAGGCAATCTTAGGCAATACTAGAAGAAATATAGATCTTATGCATTATATGCGGTCTAAGAAAATTCCCCTAGTTCTTCTTTCTTTGGATGCAGAGAAGGCCTTCGACATATGCTAGTTTCCTCAGCACTAGCGTGTATACATGGCACATTATATTAGGGGGCTATAACTGGATACGGACTAGATCTGTGCCCCAGAGCCAGTCATCACACTTTGTGAGCTCTTGTGCATGTTATTCATGAGTAACATCTCTGCTACCGATTTGCTAAGTTATTAGCTTTTCTAGACATACTGGTGTTCCTTACAGGGCTTCAGTGAGTTCAGATATATCAGACCATTTCAACATTGGATATCATCTGGTCTGTACAACCTCATGTGGCAGTGAGTCAACATTCATTTATTATATGCCTTGTATTGTACTGTGGTATATTGTATATCTATGCATGATCAGTCCTACATTACCTGTTTTAATTATACAGGCTTTTTAACCCTTATCATTGCTGTACTAGGGGGTTAACTCCTATATATTTGTGAGTTTCCTTTTCTGCCATCAAGCAGATAGGTGAAAATCCCTTATCCCCCTAGTTTTCAGTTTTAGTATTAAGTATTGTTGTCTGTTTTGTGTGTTTTGTCACCAATGTCAGTTGGTTTTTTGGTTTCAATGTTTTGACATCTATTTTAATTGAGATTAATAAAATATTAGATTTTAAGTAACTCACCATTACATCATCATATACAACGAGTGCTGTCAAATTGGGTGCTTTTGTTTCCTAGTATCAATTTTGCTCTCTCCCCCTCCCTTTATTGCACCGTTGTACACTATATTTACTTTTTGACTTTTTATATCAAAGGCAGACGCGAAGGTTCCTTTTCCCTTTCCCCTACTTTGTAATATTCTATATAGCCCCATTGGTTCCCCCCTTTTTCATGTATTGCAATATTGGTTTTGTAATACATCTAACCCCTCTAGTATCTATTGGCCTTTAGCTGGGTACATTTTTAACAAGTATCAGTATTTACAGTCCCATTGTTCATTACTCCATCATGAAACTTTGGGTCTTTCAATTAAATAAATCCCCCCCCCAATAGATCTACTCCTTCAATCATGATATGCTGCAGGCTGTTTGACACTTTATGTGCTGCTATAGATCTAATCATTATATTGCTCTCTGTTTTTGTATATTTTCACAGGAATATGAGATAATGTTTTTTAACTTTGTATTTTTAAGACTAATTTGAAACTAACCCTGATGAAGTAGCGCTCCGCTACGAAACGCGTTGGATATAGTTTGTGCACAATTTGACTTATCAATGCATCTGCTTCCTACCATCTGTTGATATTAAGGTTATATTTTCAATTCTGCAATATTGCTCTATACGAACTGATCTGCCCTCCTGTCAGATTGCTGGGGGTGAGGTCACTCGTGAGCGCTTCGGTGTTCTACTGGCGCGCCCTGCTAAAGAGTGCTACTGCCTGCATCCACTCACCACCAGGGTCGGGTGGGAGAGATGGCTGGACGCTCTTGCAATTTGAACCGTTGCCAGCTTGGGCCTTTATTTATTTGGTTGACTTCCTGTCCACCTGCAACACCGGTGATCGATCTGTTTATCTGCCCGGTGTCCCCGCCAACCCTGGATGGATGTTGCTGTGAGAGTCTGCTTCACAGGGATTGTGATTCTCTGTGCCATGCCTAGTGTTCCATCAGTGGTGATTCCAAGTCTGCCTGTCTTCCACCACCATCTTCACAAGGTTGAATGTTGAAGTGAGGACTTACCCTGATGTCCATGTTTATGGTTTGTATACGTGAATGCTTTTAATACTGTCTTTTTTTGTACGTGCATTGATTACCCTCCCCCTTTTATATATCACTAATCACATCAATACTACCATGACGGTTTTGCCATTTTCTTTTTCTACTCCTTGATTGTGATGTTAAAGCCATCCACTTGATAAGCTGCATACCCTCAATCACAAGGAAAGTTCTTTGTGTCTTTATTATCACAGTTCATTATCACATTATTGTCACTGTTAAATGCAGATTTTTGCACTTTGGATTATTGAACTTGCACCTCACCTATAAATTTGAGCGCACCTTTTGTCTTCACCTTTTTATATATTGTGCCAACTTTTAAACGTCACAAAAAAGAGGTGTTTGTTCCAAGTCATAAAACTGTCTTCAATGGCCGATTTACGAGAGGGGTTGGCTTATGTTGTTTCAATGGGGAAGAAAAAGAGTACAGAAGTCTCACCAACGTAATATGAAAATTAGAATTCAACAAGAGGTGCGATTTGGGATCAGTCACGTGAGTTCTCATCTTTCCTACGCCAGTGACCTGGCCTATGATGTGGTAAAGTATAGGAATTTCTATGTATGTTTTGTCCATTTATTTTAAAAAAAAACTTTTCTGCATTTATTGTAACTGTGTGTGTGTGTGTGTATACATACATACATACATACATACATACATACATACATTTATTTTTAAATAAAACTTAAATAAGGGATGCTTTGGACTCTGAATGAACTGTTTGCATGCTTGGTAGTAAAGTACATTTTTGGACAGATTTTCCTACAACACATTTTTGTATTCTAAGTGCATAGTTTTTCTTTAATAAACAGGGACCTTAGACCCTGGCAGATGTATACAATTACTTATTTTGTCTGAATATTCCGTTGATGGTGGAAGCGGATAGATATGATTGCAATCGAGTAAAGGGTAAATATTAACGAATTGAAAGTACTTTGCCCAGAAAGGTGAGTTGGCAAGAGTAGCCATGTGAATTAACCCTGTTTGCATATCTAAGTCATGTGCTCATAAGTGTGCAGTATGTGACAGATGGTATATTGGGACAGAGTGAGGGGAGATATTGTTCATTTTAGAGACCTTTGTAGAAGGTGAAAAGTGGGCCAGCACGAGAACTGTGTATTAACCCTTGTCCCTTATGCAGGTCACGTGCTCACAGGTGTGCCATACGTGACAATGGAAAACTAGCCCAAATGAAATCCTTCAGTGCATACCCATTGGTGGAAGGAATATGCAGCCGTGATTTAAAAGTTGAGGTGATGAGGACTGAGTTATTAACTAGTTGGATAATTACCGTGTTGCCATTTCTTTGCTGTTCCTGGGCTTATCTTCGCATATGTGGTCCTAGGTGCCTGCAATGTATTTAGTTGCTTCTTGGATTTTTGTCTCTTTCTTATCCTGTTGACTTCATAAATCTTGTGATTTCTTAACAGTTTAATGTCCTTCTTATTTTATTGATTTTCAAAGGGTCATGCTAACCAGATGTTATTTTGCTGCAGTGAAATAATCCTGCTCTTGGCCCACATCTGCAAACAGGCACTCCACACAGCTGCCACAATTCAGAAATACCTTGGACACAGAACTACCTATAACTCCATAGTTAGGGTGACTACTTAAATAAGTGTAACAGAACCGGAGGAAAGATGTAGGGGTCTATTTATAGAAGTCTCCCGGCTATAAAACTGTGCCAACAAAACAGCACCAAATTTCATTATTTGCAGTATTTTCCCCGTTTTGAAAGAGGGAGATTTTGATAATTGACCCCCAAGGATTTACAATATAATTCACAAGTCAACACAGTTTACGTTGTGATTTTGGCTCCTTAGTTAAATAGTCAAGAGCGTGCAAGGTGAAAAAATGCACAGATGCGCACCAGGGATTAGTAATAGGTAATTTATTAAAAATGTACACAAATACTGAGGGGAGCCAACCCCACCTCAGATGAAAAAGCTAAGTTGCTAAAACTCAGAATAACCAGAGAGTACCTCCAATATTAACTAAGCCTTAAGCAGCACAGCATACAAGTTTATAATAAAAATGCATATAGAAAATAAAAACATGAAAAATACATGAAATGATTCTAACGATCTGTAATAAAACCGCCATAGAAATATATAACTGGCAAGGAGAGACGGACACTCACACTGAGACACTCACGACCTCCTGACGAAGCACGTGGTGCGAAACGCGTAGAGGTCACGACAGGTCATCCTGCGCGTGTTTACTGGCAAGCTGAGACGGAGCCTGCAGGAGACAACAGCGGTGTTTTCCAACTTCACGGTGCCGAGATCCGGATCCTTTGCGGTCACCGCGAGCCTGCTTCCTGTCTCAGTGTTCTATATGCATTTTTTATTATAAACTTGTATGCTGTGCAGCTTAAGGCTTAGTTAATATTGGAGGTACTCTCTGGTTATACTGAGTTTTAGCAACTTAGCTTTTTCATCTGAGGTGGGGTTGGATCCCCTCAGTATTTGTGTACATTTTTAATAAATTACCTATTACTAATCCCTGGTGCGCATCTGTGCATTTTTTCACCTTGTTTTGCAGGGTGTCCTCCCCCCTCTTGTAGGGGGGATCAACTTGAAGTAGGAGCTTTTGGGGAGACGCTCCATGTGCATGCTGCAAAGGGATTGTCCATATTTCACCACAGCACGAGCGCTGAATATCCTGTTTTTTCTACTTTCAAGATAGTCAAGAGCGTGCAGTAAGAATTACTGTGAGTATGAGACCCTGTGCTAATTCCTCATGAACTGAATTACTGTGTGCCATTGTGAGATTCAAGCTCCACAATCGAATTGTAAGCTCTTTAGGTCAGAGATTAATTGTGTGTTTATTCTACCATGTGCAGGACTGTGAACCATGCATTATATATTTTGGTTAACATCCCAATAAGACAAGCATGGTACTTTTACAATGATGTATTGCATACAGTAGGGTCATATTCAAGCTGCAGTTCAAGCTCCCGTTTTTTTTTTACTTCAATAGTTTCATGTGTGCAATCTCTACTTGCCTAAAGAACTGCATAGCTGCCGGTCAATTCATTCTCTGTCTATTGATCAGCTACGTTTGGCAACATCTTTAGACCTGGGGAATGTAAATGGTTGCTATAGCAACAAACATGCTTGTTAAAATAGAATACAAGAAAATTGGTCTTTCAAAGTTGTTGTTTTTTAAAACAGAAAATGCTAAAATTATTTTTTCTTACTACAGAACTGATTTATTTTAAAAAAAAACACATGCAGGTGTGACAGAAACCAGGGGTTGGTAATAAACTCCATATACAGGGCTCCCAGGATACTGAACAGTTTCTGTCCTGTCTAAGCTGAACAGGGCAGCCTCGTGGTACAGGCACTCCATTCCACAGTTTGTCTGCTGCCTGTTTTCTGTCACCTGTCATGCTGATTAGAGTTCAGGTATATAAGACCTGTTTCCTATTTCCTCTGGGCCCCGCCCAAGAGCCTGGAAGGCTGCTGAACTGCAGAGGGGTGAGAAAGCCTCTTTCCCAAATCGCTTCATTCATTCTGTTAGTTTGTCTAAAGACTGCAAAGGTACTTATTTTGTTGGTGGAAGTGGGCAAGCCACTTCCAACTCTGAGTCAGGGACATCTAAGTTTAAGTTATCGCTCAGACGAGCAGCTTTTTGTTTGGCTTTGTTTTCTGTTTAAACTGTGGCAGTCTCAGTGCCTGGGACTGAATAAACCAGGCATAGCCTGTTTAAAGGAACAGTACGTGACGTCTCATCATTTAACCTACCCTAAAAGACCGTGTTCTAACAGTCCCGGACAGACGGCGGAGCCCCGGAGTAAGCCGTTTGTCACATATGGTGGAGAATGCGGGCAGAACACTAAAAGGTCTGGGGGTTAAAGAACTTTAAAGAAAAAAAAAAAAAAAGGTTTTTTTTTTTCTCTCTCTCTCCAAACAAGATGGAAGACGTGGTGAGTGCGCTGGTACGCAATGTCGCTGTCCAGAGAGACGCAAATGAAGCCCTGCAACAGGCGAATGCAAACCAGCAAGAGACAAACCGCTTGCTGAAAGAGGAGCAACAGCGGTTCGCTCAGGGCTTACAGCAGGAACTCGAGATCCTGAGGGAGACTATCAGTAACCTTCCACTGGCAGCGGCAGCCCCAGTTCCGAAAATGACCAGGGCAAGCCACTACCTTCAGAAGATGGGACCCTCGGATGATGTGGAAGCCTATCTTCTCACGTTTGAACGCACGGCACAGAGAGAGGGATGGCCAGAAGCTGAGTGGGCTGGTCTAATCGCACCCTTCCTAAGCGGCGAACCCCAGAAGGCTTACTTTGATCTAGAGCCAGCCGAAGCTAACGTCTATGCAAAATTGAAGTTCGAGATCCTCGCCCGCCTCGGCGTAACCACGGCTGTTCGCGCCCAAAGGTTTCACGCATGGTCCTTCACGATGGATAAAGCCACCCGAAGCCAGATGTATGACCTCATCCACCTCGCCCGGAAGTGGCTACAACCCGAGATCAACTCAGCAAGCCACATCGTGGAACGGTTGGTCATGGACCAGTTCTTGAGGAAACTTCCCTCTGCCTTACGCCATTGGGTCAGTCGGAGTGACCCCCACAATGCGGATGAGCTTGTGGCCCTCGTAGAAAGGTACAATGCAGCAGGAGAGCACCCGCAACCCACAGTCGTGGAGCAACCCCACTACCCGAGGTTCCAGGACTCTTCCAGAGACGGTAAAAGGGTACCGGGGTTAAGGGGAGCTGAAGAGCGGCGACCACCTTCACGCAGCACCAGCAACAGTGGTTCGCACACTAAGGGCAATAGCCAACATGGGGAGCCGGGAAAAGGCTCTAAGTGGGACACAGACTATGTACCTAAATGTGTAAATTGTCATGAGAGGGGCCACACAGCAAAAATCTGCCCATTAAATGAGGAGCCCATGCAATGCAACAGCGTGGAACCTTATTCGCTGTTGTCCCAATGTATGGGCCCTAGCCCAGAGGACCCCTTGAATAACCATCTGTGGGCATTTGTAAAGGTTAATGGTAAGAGGGTTCGGGCACTTCTTGACTCTGGGAGTATGGTCACACTAGTGTCCGAATACCTATTGCCCATTAAGAAGAAACAGGTAAACAGTTCTCAAAGAGTGGCAATTTGTTGTATACATGGGGATAATCATGAATATTCCACTGTTGATGTTTTTTTTGAAACAGAATTTGGTTCTTTAGATTTCAAGGTGGGTGTTGTACCCAAACTGGCACATGATGTGTTAATAGGGACCGACTTTCCCCATTTTCTAAAAATGTGGTCCCCAGCTCAGAATAGCGCCCAGAGTTCAATAGCAGACCATAACGAAGTGTTAGAAGAAACAAATCCTTTCCCTTTTTCAGAAATGGAGGTTGACGAGGGCCCAAATAAGAAAGGGGAAAAGGAGGAGTGCTGTGAAATTCCCTTCCCCATCACTACTTTGGTAGGGAATACCCCAAATCAAGATGTTGATCAGGCACTTACCACCCCAGTACAGGATAAGACCATCGCTGACCTAGAGGTCAGTCCTGGGAGTTTTAAGAAGGCCCAGTGGGAGGACCCCACATTAGCGGTAGCAAGGGGAAATATACGGGACCAGAATAGTACTCCTGGCCAACCAGATAGGTCACTTGCTTACCCCTACTTCGAGGTAGAGAACAACCTAGTATATCGGGTTGATAAAAGAAAATCAGTTACAACTAAACAATTGTTGGTACCACGGACATTCCGTAACGTAGTATTACACCTCGCACATAGTCATCCATTGGGGGGACACCTAGGGGTGGAAAAGACAAAAGAAAAGGTTCTCCGAAGCTTTTATTGGCCTGGGGTTCTGGCAGAAATTACAAACTATTGTTCCTCATGCCCAGAATGTCAGATCACCGCCCCGTTCAAAGCATACCGCAGCCCATTGGTACCCCTTCCCATAATAGAGGTACCATTTGACCGGATTGCTATGGATCTAGTAGGACCCCTAATAAAGTCTGCTAGGGGACATCAGCATATATTGGTAATATTAGATTATGCTACCCAATATCCGGAGGCAGTTCCCCTACGTAGCACCTCTGCTAAAAACATAGCAAAAGAGTTAGTACTTCTGTTTTCCCGGGTCGGAATTCCTAAAGAGATCTTATCTGACCAGGGAACACCATTTATGTCCCAAGTAACAAAAGAGCTATGTAAACTCCTAAAAATCAAGCATCTCAGAACCTCAGTCTATCATCCGCAAACAGATGGTTTAGTGGAAAGGTTCAATAAAACCTTAAAGAGCATGTTACGCCGGGCGGTCGATAAGGATGGGAAAAACTGGGACTGTTTGTTACCATACCTGTTATTTGCCATTAGGGAAGTTCCCCAGTCATCCACAGGCTTCTCCCCGTTTGAACTATTGTATGGCCGACATCCAAGGGGCTTACTGGATATAGCCAAAGAAACTTGGGAACACGAGGTTACCCCTTACAGAAGTGTAATAGAGCATGTTGCCCAAATGCAGGACCGCATTGCTGCAGTCATACCCATAGTGAGGGAACACATGGAGAAAGCTCAAGAAGCACAAAGGAATACGTATAATAAGGGTGCTAGGGTCAGAATTTTTTTTCCAGGTGATAGGGTACTAGTTCTGGTTCCCACCGTGGAGAGTAAATTCCTTGCTAAATGGCATGGGCCATATGAGGTCTTGGAAAGAGTGGGAGAAGTAAATTATAGGGTAAGGCAGCCAGGTAGGAGGAAACCTGAGCAAATTTACCATATAAACCTACTCAAGCCCTGGAAAGATAGAGAGGTCTTGTTAACCCTAGTACCCCCAGGTCCGTCAGAGAATCAAGAAACTGACCCAGAGGTTAGCATAGCTGAAACACTGTCCGTGCATCAGAAACGAGAGGTCCAGAGTTTAGTGAGAAGGAACAAAGAAATCTTCTCTACACAGCCAGGTAAAACTAACGTAATTAAACATGACATAGTCTCTGAACCGGGGGTCCGAGTTAACCTTAAACCGTACCGAATCCCAGAGGCCAAGAGAGAGGCTATAAGTTTAGAGGTTAAAAAAATGCTAAAACTAGGCGTAATTGAGGAATCCCAAAGTGGGTGGAACAGCCCTATAGTTTTAGTCCCAAAGCCAGACGGTACAACAAGGTTTTGTAATGACTACCGGAAACTAAACGCGGTGTCAAAATTTGATACTTATCCTATGCCCAGGGTGGATGAACTTGTAGAGAGACTGGGCAAAGCCCGATATCTCACAACCCTAGACCTAACAAAAGGGTACTGGCAGGTTCCCCTCACAGAAAGGGCAAAAGAAAAAACAGCCTTCTCAACCCCAGACGGCCTCTTTCAATATAAGGTGCTGCCTTTTGGCTTACATGGAGCTCCCGCCACATTCCAAAGAATGATGGATAAAATTTTAAAACCACATGTTCGGTACGCTGCTGCCTACCTGGATGATGTGGTAATCCATAGTGAAGATTGGCAGTCCCACCTTCCAAAGGTCCAAGCTGTGCTCGACGCAGTTCGGTCTGCTGGACTAACTGCTAACCCCGCTAAATGCACTATTGGTCTGGAGGAGGCCAAGTATCTGGGGTATTCTATTGGTAGAGGGTTACTCAAACCACAAACACTCAAAGTAGAGGCGATACAAAATTGGCCAAGGCCAGTCACAAAAAAACAAGTAAGGACCTTTTTGGGGTTAATTGGCTACTATAGGAGGTTTATTCCCAATTTTGCAACTAAGGCAACCCCACTAACCGACCTCACAAAAGCAAGAGGACCGCTAATGGTAAAGTGGTCCCCCGAAGCCGAACAGGCCTTTAGAAGCCTGAAAGAAGCTCTCTGTGCCCAACCAGTGTTGGTCACACCTGACTTCTCCAAAGAGTTCGTAGTCCAAACCGACGCATCTGAGGTAGGGCTGGGGGCGGTACTCTCCCAGGAGTCTCAAGGGGAGGAGCACCCCATCCTTTATTTAAGTAGGAAACTAAATCCCCAGGAGAAAAATTACTCCATAGTCGAGAAAGAGTGTCTCGCAATAAAGTGGGCTGTAGAGACACTCAAGTATTATCTGTTGGGGAGAAAGTTCCGATTGGTCACAGATCATGCACCCCTTACCTGGATGTGTCAAAATAGGGAGAAGAACGCTAGGGTGACCAGGTGGTTCCTAAGCCTACAGCCCTTTAAATTTTCTGTGGAACACAGGTCGGGGCACAAACATGGCAATGCCGACGGGTTGTCAAGGATGCACTCCCTAATATCCATGGTCGCTCACCCCTCGAGGTCTGAGCTGGGGGGGAGGATATGTGACAGAAACCAGGGGTTGGTAATAAACTCCATATACAGGGCTCCCAGGATACTGAACAGTTTCTGTCCTGTCTAAGCTGAACAGGGCAGCCTCGTGGTACAGGCACTCCATTCCACAGTTTGTCTGCTGCCTGTTTTCTGTCACCTGTCATGCTGATTAGAGTTCAGGTATATAAGACCTGTTTCCTATTTCCTCTGGGCCCCGCCCAAGAGCCTGGAAGGCTGCTGAACTGCAGAGGGGTGAGAAAGCCTCTTTCCCAAATCGCTTCATTCATTCTGTTAGTTTGTCTAAAGACTGCAAAGGTACTTATTTTGTTGGTGGAAGTGGACAAGCCACTTCCAACTCTGAGTCAGGGACATCTAAGTTTAAGTTATCGCTCAGACGAGCAGCTTTTTGTTTGGCTTTGTTTTCTGTTTAAACTGTGGCAGTCTCAGTGCCTGGGACTGAATAAACCAGGCATAGCCTGTTTAAAGGAACAGTACGTGACGTCTCATCATTTAACCTACCCTAAAAGACCGTGTTCTAACAGTCCCGGACAGACGGCGGAGCCCCGGAGTAAGCCGTTTGTCACATAGGATATTGCTTGAACTGCAGCTTTAAATGTAATTATTAACCTCTACAATACTGCTCAAGTACTATTTAAAATGACTTGCACTGTGTTTAATTTAAAAGAGCCTTATTTCGCTAGATAAGATATTACTACAGTATAGCTATAAGACAATACTGTACATTCTTCAGTTATTTTAGTTTAGTAATTGTTTTTATACTTGTGTTCAGCATCTTTTCCTGCTTTATTATGCTATTTTAGCATGTTCCTGCTTTTTAGTTTTTTTTTCTTTCCATACATTTAGTAGAAATCCCAAAACAAATCAAGCTTTGGAAAAAACACAAAAAATGTTACAACCGAAACCACGTGCAATACCAAAACATGAACGAAAGTGGCCACCCTTCGTTAAATTCACCGCTTTCTTTTAAATGTGGGTGTAGGGGTATCACAATGTTCCTTTTTCGAATAACACCCTACTCTTTCTTCAAAATATTGCCAAGTCATGTAAACAGCTGCTGGGGCTTCTTTACAATCATTTCTATTAGTTCACATGAAACCTTTCCTTACAGCAGCAGTTTGTACTGCTCACTGGAGAAAAAAAATGCTTCCTTTTTAAAATGTTGGGGATTTATTCAGTAAATGCATAAATGGCCATTCCCATAGAATTCAATGGAGCTTTTCATCTGAAAAAGGCCGAAACAGTCGCATCATCTGATATAGAACTAACGCTTGATCTTTGTGTTGAAGTTTACGTGATGTCGGCCCATTTAACGCAGGTATTGCACTCCATTCAGATCAGTTTCTGAAAAGTCTGTTTTCCAGGATTTTAAAAATTAAATACATGAAGCTGGTAAGGTTGTCCTGGTTAACACATATTGCCAATGAAATAAAAAGCAGGTGAAAGTGTATTAAATAAGTTTTTAAAGAATTCGATATTATTGACTAATTAACAGCAGATGGGATCATTGTATAAAAATTGTATCTTTTCAAGTATAAGATGTTCTAAATTAAAGTGACTTCAAATGAAAACAGTGTTGGGGTACTAATCATTTCAGGGAGCGACTTGTGAAACGCAACATTAAATCAAGTATTTGTGCGGCTCATCATTTTAAACAGGATAGATTAAGAGACACGCCCCATTCCCCAATATAAAAAGTGATCGGAACCGCTGGAGCAGGGCTGACTAGCAGACATTTACTAGTTTTGACAGAAAGGAATAGAGGCTGGGGCGCTCCCTTATTTATTAGGCTTGTGGTGTGGCCTATTTTTAATGTATAACCAAAATAAGGGGTAGTGTATACTTGCCCTTGTTGTTTTCTGCAGCTGGACCTGTAGAGAAGATAAAGCCCGGAATCTTCTTGAAATGGCAGTAGAATCGGTGGATTGGTCAGCGCACGGGTTTTTTGCTCACAGGATGAAAAGAGAAAAATGGGGGACACGTGATTAGTGTTTAAATAGACAAAACATTTAACCAATAATACAATGTGGTTGTCTAAAATGAATCTTGTTAAAATAAAGATAAAAAATAAAAAAAAATATATATATATATATAATAAAAAAGGGAAAATGTGTATATATATACCTTGGTTAAAAGCCTGAATTGGCGCTTGGATGGAAAGGTCTAAATAGAAACCACTTCATAAATTTAAAAAGTTTCTAAAATGGAATTCTATTGTTAATGGTGGGATGAGGGATGTGAAATAAAAGATGTCAGAACGGTGGGGGCAGGTGATTAGCGCGCTCTTGCGCAGCCTGCTGCCAAACAGGGATGGTGATGTTGTTAGTGCAGTACTATGCAGCCTGCTGTCCGGCTAAAATAGTGATGCTGGTTTGGCAGTGTTCGTTATGTTTAAATGTTGCGGAAGCAGTAGCTTCCTCCTCCTTCTACTTGAGGTGGTATGTGGTGCTGGTTTAGTAAAAGATAATATATTATAACAAGATAAAATAGAGTTTCTGGTGTAGGGGTGACTGCCTACTCCTCCTAATGGAGGTGGTATGTAAGTGACTTCTCTCCCGGGTGCCCGATTCAAAGGAAGAAAGGGCCAAAAACCGGTGAGTGGGTGAAAAATAAGTTTATTAAGTGCATGAACAGCAAACAGGAAAAACACTTACAATACAGCTTGGGCAACAGCCCAGCCTCAGCCCGATCGTCCGATGGCGCTCCTCCGACCGGTGTATCCCCCGACCGGTCGGAGGAGCACGATCGGGCTGAGGCTGGGCTGTTGCCCAAGCTGTATTGTAAGTGTTTTTCCTGTTTGCTGTTTATGCACTTAATAAACTTATTTTTCACCCACTCACCGGTTTTTGGCCCTTTCTTCCTTTGAATCGGGCACCCGGGAGAGAAGTCACTTACATACCACCTCCATTAGGAGGAGTAGGCAGTCACCCCTACACCAGAAACTCTATTTTATCTTGTTATAATATATTATCTTTTACTAAACCAGCACCACATACCACCTCAAGTAGAAGGACGAGGAAGCTACTGCTTCCGGCAACATTTAAACATAACGAACACTGCCAAACCAGCATCACTATTTTAGCCGGACAGCAGGCTGCATAGTACTGCACTAACAACATCACCATCCCTGTTTGGCAGCAGGCTGCGCAAGAGCGCGCTAATCACCTGCCCCCACCGTTCTGACATCTTTTATTTCACATCCCTCATCCCACCATTAACAACAGAATTCCATTTTAGAAACTTTTTAAATTTATGAAGTGGTTTCTATTTAGACCTTTCCATCCAAGCCCCAATTCAGGCTTTTAACCAAGGTATATACATTTTCCCTTTTTTATTATCTATATATATATATATATATTTTTTTTTTTTTTTTTTTATCTTTATTTTAACAAGATTCATTTTAGACAACCACATTGTATTATTGGTTAAATGTTTTGTCTATTTAAACACTAATCACGTGTCCCCCATTTTTCTCTTTTCATTCTGTGAGCAAAAAACCCGTGCGCTGACCAATCCACCGATTCTATTTACTAGTTTTGGCCACATTTACTAAACATTCTACCTAAAGAAACCCTCCGGCACTATAGCTCACCGACTTGCATTGATGTAAACCCTTAAACGTCTATGTATGAATGAAAGCAGCGAAGAAATGTCCTACAACTGTATTTAGTGTGTACTGTACCTTTTTTCTGTGCTGTGCAAATGTAAACCAGGTGTACCTATCTCCGCCTGTGTAAGCCCAGTCTGTTTCTTATTGGTCAAAACGCGGAACCTTCTGCTAATTACATAAAAAAGCTTGATGATCAATTGTTTGAGAAATTATCAATTTGTTAGAGACGGTATCCACACTTCTATTTTATGCATGTACAAACAAATCCTAAAATAGTGTTAAATTGCTCGTGTTAATGCGACTCCTCCCCAACCTCTCCTTTTTGACGCTCCCAAAAACCCAAACCTGAGGACATGAAGCAGAAAAATTGGAGCGAAGGGTTTGAAACATTGACACATATTTGGCTCCCAGCATCCAAAGAGGTTGGTTTCTTCACTCTCGACTCTAACCTCAGCTGGCAGAGCCTTAAATCCCATCAGGAGTTGAACTGTAAATAAATGTGCCTATGCTTTATGTCAAGTAGTTTAGAAGGCACACATTGCTGCTAAATCATCACCAATCCCAGACCGACATTTTTTGGAAATTGTATGCCAACTAAGAACCGAAAGATAAAACTTAGCAACTCCATTGATTTTTTACTACACATTTTGAAAATTCTACGACACACGTTCTACCCATTTTTGTGTAAAAAAAAAAACAAAGAGCAAAGTGCCCATTTAAAATGGAATTGTGCATGTTTAATCAAACACAAAGATACAGTACAATAGATAAATGCAGAAACCACAGAGCACAAGACAATTACATTCTGGAGTGTACAATGGGAATTCCCCACATCTGTCAACCAAACATCACATACCTGTAAATGGCATTGAGCTCTTTTTATTGCTTCTCAAATATTTCCATGCTCGTCTACAGAAGAGAAAATCCTAAAAATTGTACCCGTTCAAACATCTCCACAAGGTTGGTGAAATAAATATGTAATAAAAGTATGCAATATAAGATGAGTGCTTGCAAATGGAAGTGAATGTGATTGAGAAGACTGGTCCCTGAAGCTGATGAGCCATGCTGCAGATCATGACTATTTCCTTGTAGAAGTCCTCATGTCAAATACTTCATATTGGCCATTTTTCAGGGCAGGGATTTCATTGGTTCTGTATAATTTGATTACATATTGTAAAGATAGATAAAACATGGGGCATATTTTCTTTACATTATCTTATATTTTTCTTTGTTTATAATACGGAATTATACAATGTGTACACAACTACCTCCCACCTCACGAAACAATGATACAGGATCAATTTTCAGATCACAACTATTTGTGGGGCCCTTGGTAAGAAATGCGCAACGCCTGCATTTTGGGCCGCAGAAACCTTGAAACAGAATTTTCCTTCAGTTCGCTTTGAAGATGTTATGAAGGTGCCTGAAAAACCTTCTCTACCATGATGATTATTTAACTTTATCATTTATAAAATGTTTTACCAGGGAGTAATACATTGAGAGTTACCTCTCGTTCTCAAGTGTGTCCTGGGCAGAGTTATGATAACAATACATGGTTACATTAAATGAACAGAGGTTATACAGTCAATTCATAGAAATTGTATACAGCTTGTTAGATGGGACTGGTTAAAACTGTTCTAAATTGCACTGCTATGGTCTGAATTGGGCACTGCTACTTTTGACAGAAAAACATGGAAGGGAAAAGCAAAAGTGTGCTAAAGTAAAAGACAGCCAAGCAAAATAAAACACCAATTTTCCTGTAAGGTTTAGGAAGACATTATGGATTTTAGAAAGTATTAAAAACCATGCAAAATTTACAAAGATCTCATTTCAATTTCCTACAATCAAAAATTAATCAAATCGTTTTCCCCTGTGCAATGTCACTGATCACACATTAAAACACAATGTTTATCGGGTATCCGGACTCATAGCAATTACAGATGGGAACGAGTGCCCCAGCTGTGGACAGATTTATGATGGATACAGGAAGTCATAATGGGATCGAGAGCAAAGTCTCCATCTTTGCTGATGATACTAAATTGTGTAAGGTAATAGAATCAGAGCAGGATGTAATTTCTCTTCAGAAGGACTTGGAGAGACGGGAAACGTGGGCAGGTAAATGGCAAATGAGGTTTAATACAGATAAATGTAAGGTTATGCATTTGGGATGCAAGAATAAAAAGGCGACTTACAAATTAAATGGAGATATATTGGGGGAATCCTTGATGGAGAAGGATTTAGGAGTGCTAAGGATTTAGGAGTGCTTTATAGTGAGATAACTATATACAAATATATTCAGGGACAATACAAGGAGCTTTCAAAAGAACTATTCATCCCACGGGCAGTACAAAGGACCCGGGGCCATCCCTTAAGGTTGGAGGAAAGGAAATTTCACCAGCAACAAAGGAAAGGGTTCTTTACAGTAAGGGCAGTTAAAATGTGGAATTCATTACCCATGGAGGCTGTGATGGCAGATACAATAGATTTGTTCAAAAAAAGGTTGGACATCTTTTTAGATGGGAAAGGTATACAGGGATATACCAAATAAGTATACATGGGAAGGATGTTGATCCAGGGATTAATCCGATTGCCAATTCCTGGAGTCAGGAAGGAATTAATTTTTCCCCTTAATGGGGTTTTTTGTTTGCCTTCCTCTGGATCAATAAGTAAGTATAGATATAGAATAAAGTATCTGTTGTCTAAATTTAGCATAGGTTGAACTTGATGGACGTACGTCTTTTTTCAACCTCATCTACTATGTAACTATGTAACTATATGTATCTATATCAGTGGGCTACCTTCTCCTGACAACAATGTCCGGGATACTTGGGATTCATGAAGCAGGGTCTGCTCCTGGTCCACTGGGATTAGTGTTTGTGTCTTGATCTGTGCTATTCTCTGGGACACTTGATTTAGCTACAAGTTGGAGTATTGGCTGTGCCAAAGGATTATCTGGGCATGCTTCTTTTGCAGTGGTGGTTTGACTGTTTTCTTCTGCCATTGAAGGGGTTTGGTGATGTTCTACTTGAGGTGATATCAGCTGCCTTCTTGCCTCAGCCTCTTGTTTCTGTAGCATCTGCTCCACCTCAATCTCAAGTTCTAAGTTTTCCTCGTCAGTCTCAACATCTAGTTGCTGCATAAGCTCCTCCAGCTTCTTGGATTTACGTAGCTCGTTCTGCTGTATGATTGTGCACAGGTGCTCTGTCATGTGCTCCTTGATCTCCATCTTCTTGTGCAGGTCCAGCTTGGAAGCGATATACTCCGTTTCAGCTTTGTCAAAACGTTTCCTGTAGATGTGATAAAAGTTTGTTAGTTTTGCTCAACTTATTAGTCTCCTGGCCTTAATGGTTAAGACTCTGTACCATCAACTAATTAGAGAAGCAAATGTATTATATTCAGAAGTTATACATGCACTCATGTTATTTACTTTTGAGAACATTTCCAACAGTGTTAACAAGATACACAAATTCCCAACAGTGTTATAAGGGTGCACTTAGAAACGAGGCTAAACGGACCATTGGCAAGTAATATTAACCTTCAATGCCTCAAAATGCTAAATTGCAATAAATTAAAAAAAAACACCAACAACATGTTAAAAACAGGGTTATGTTCTATATAGAAAATGAAACAATTAAATGTTATAAAATATTTAAAAAAAAAAATCCACAGGTTGACAATCACAGCATTAATGACATATGAGCAGGGTTAAAATAAATGTAAAAAAAAGGGTGTGGGTGGCGAACACGCACGTTTTAAGTGAAACTTCTTTGTGTTGTGTCACTGAAATTGTAATTATGCTCTCAAAATTTTTTCATTCAATCAAAACATTAAAACCAAAAAAACAATTTCAGTGACAAAATACAAAAGTTTGTCGCCAATGGGTTAATAGTTCAGCCTGACATGACTAATCCTGATGACTTTATGGTATGTACGTATGTACAGTACGTATGTACGTATGTATGTATGTATGTATGTATGTATGTGTGTATCTTGTAGGAGACAGCTTATAGAGACTGAGGTGCTGTGCCTGTCAGCTATAGCAGGGGTTGCTGGGATTTTTAGTCACTGGGGCCTTCCCTTCTGATTGCCTGTGGATGCTTGGCATCCACAACCGAACTACAACTCCCAGCAGGCAGCCAACAAACAACAATGATGTCACTTCCGGTTATGCGCACTCCCTCACTTCCGTTTATATATTCGTGACAATGTTCAGATTTTTTCCCTATGAGATTTTTGTGGATGGCACTGCCGCGAAAGAAGTTTCACTTCAATAAATAAATAATAATGATACACAGTTATTGTATTATAAAGCAGCTCTGTATGTCCTGCACATGTTGTTTAGCCAGGTCTAGAACTTTGCCATAATCTCCATACAAACCCCATAAACTCCAGTTCGGCACACCTTTGCTTTTGATAAAAGTCCTTAAAAAGAAGAATGTTCCAACTCACAATAACTGTACTAAATAATGAATACTTTAAAAACAAGGTAATTTCTTTTAAAGCGCCATTGCTTACTTGGCTTGGGAATACTCCACGCATGCCTGGTCGATGCGGTTCATTAAAATCCCGATGTCTGTGGACACCAAGTCATCCAAAGCCTGAAGCTGCTTCTGGATCCTTTTCAGTTTCACAGTTTCCGCGTGGGTTTTTTTTGACCTATATATTCCAAAAGGCAGTATTAATCGCTTATATACTTGGTAAAAACAAAAATTGCCTATAACAAACGTTTCTCATCATTGAATGATATAGGTAACGAGATCACATGGTTCATATACCTGTATTCACAAAATGAACTTAAAGATGCATTGCTTGATTAATGGAAATAAATGCATTCCGAAATTAATTTTTATAGACAAATGTGCCATGTATAAAAATGGCTTTAATAAAAGCTAAAAATGTATGTATTCTCTCATAATTTCTGAAGAAAATGCAGTGTAATCACCATTAGTTCATACAAAGTCGGTGCAAATAGAATTTTAATAATCTGTTTGGTAGAATCTAATTTGTGGCAAACTGGTATTTGATGTAAAATAGGTGATATCAAAGTCCACACTTGCTGGATAGATCCAATAAACCATCCTGCGTCTTAATAAGGAATCCTCAGACAAATAGAGGTTTAAATCTACCAAATGTATTTGAAAATGGAAGACTTGACAAACCAGTTTTATTGATCTGGAACCAAGTGGCATAGAAAACACACCCTATATTTTCCAGCATATATAAATATATTTAATGTACTAGTCCTAATTAATATTGGGTTAAACATAATTCAATCTAAAATCATAAAACAAATAGAACATGTTTTTTTTTACGGAACACTTTGATTCTTTTATGTTTTAGCCTACTGCAACATCACGTTCTTGCTTCACAGAGCATGTGATAATGAATTAAAGAAAATTTACAGCAGATGAATTTGAGAGATTATTTAATGTGACCCATTTTTTAGCTTGTCGAGGCTATACTAGTTAAAAGGTGACTGCCTGTTAATCATGTCACTAGGCAAGTTTACAAATAGCATTCCATTATGCATATTTGGACTCGGGGCTAAGGGCACTTATAAGAAGGCCAGGGACATTATCCTCACCTCTCTGCAATAGCTTTTGAAAGAAGAGCTTTTTTACGCTTATTCTTCTCTTCCATTAACCGTTGTTCCAGCTGAAGCTGATCCAGGTGAGATTTTTCTTTTCTGTTGGAACATGGGAGATTCAATATTATTTTCAATGTCATAAAGTAGTCTAAGTATTGAAAACATTGTAAATCGAGATAACAAGTCTCCTCGAGGCTCGTAACTACAGGCCAGTGAGCCGGACGTCCGTATTGGGGAAATTAATGTAAACACTGCTGAAAGATAGAATTGTTGTCTATCTAACGTCCAATAACCTACAAGATCTCAGGCAGCATGGGTTTACTTGGAGAGCATGTCAAACAAACCTAATTTTGTTTTTGACTGAGTGAATAAGGTAATACAGGATGACCCAAAGTATTATATAAAATACTTACTTTTGGATTAATAATTTTGGGACACCCGGTAGATTATGGTGGAGCAATATATGTATTTTACCTAGATTTTAGTAAGGCATTTTACACTGTACCATATAGAAGACAAGTTGCAATTCTTGGTATTGGGCTCTAAGGTAGTAGAATACATTGTTTGAAGAATAGGCAACAGGTAAGTGTGGTAAAGGTAGTACATTCACAGAAGTACCTCAGGGATCTGTACTGGGACCAGTGCTCTTTAATATCTTTATTAGCGACATTTCGAATGGTTCGGAGGGCAAATTATGTCTTTTTGCAGATTACATAAATATATGCAAAAGGGTTGACACTCCAGGCGAGGGGGGAGGAGCAAAAAATAAAACATGTACTTGGGTCACAAAGATCCAGAAGGCAGAATTCAGGATTAATGGAACTATGTCAACTACTATAGAAAGGGACCTGGTAATAATTACTTTGGCAGGCTTTAAAGTATGCGAGCAATGTAACAAAGCAATGCGGAAAGCCAGCAGGATGGTAGGTTGTATAGGGAGAGGCTGCAGGCTTATAACGCTTCTGGCAAAGGGTTTAACTAAATGACCCTTACTCATGAGAATACTAACATTGAAGTATTTAACTATGTATTTTATCACATTGGAAGTAGCACTGGGTATTTTAGTCTTGTTTTGTATACATTTGGCCACGCGCACTCCTTTTGACACACACACACACACACACACACTGGAAGTCCAGTAGTAAGGAGACAGTTCAGTAATAATCCAAAAGCGTGTATTGTAAACACAGGGCACTGCAACTGACGGTCCACGTAGAGGGAACTTCCTCAGGGTTGTGCGGGGGTCTAGTGACCGTGACAAATATTTGTACCCTCACCCAAGTGTATCCCGACACCAAAGAACCAATTAAAATCACAGAAAACCCGCAAAAAAAACAGCTGTACTGGAGTGAACAAGCACCAATGAACATCCATGATCAGGTCACATGTTGCATCATAACTAAACTGATTGGACCGCCATCGTTGATAAAAGTCAGTGTTAGTAACTTCCCTATTGTTTGTCCGCAGTCCCGCATCTTTGGGTTGTCATGGACACCGTGTACTGGCAATATGAGTGAACTGCGCATGCGTCCCGTAAGGAATCTCATTGGCGGTCCATGATGACATTGTTATAGCAAACGCGGCATAGTCCGCGCATGCACAGTCAACAAATCATAGAGCATGCCTGCTGATGTCCGTCAGTAACCCAACGCAATCGGGTTGCTATGGAAACCTAGGGCCGGCACGAAATGCTAAACTTTTTGGGTAATTTGTAGAGACAGAGACACATACATACATACATACATCTTTACTGTGTTAGCCGAGCTTAATAATCAAAGATCAATAGACGATATCGTTCTGTGGCTACCGAAATGCTTTTATTTGTGCGAGCTTTTGAGATACACTGATCTCTTCTTCTGGAGGTGTTACAATGAATAAAGCAAGCTTTAACTTAAAAACAGTGCATCTTGGAATGCTGTGACTGAAACCTATCCCTCCCCACTGTGCAGTATGCGATTTATGACTGGAGGGGGTTAAATAGTCCCTGAATGTTAGTGATGTAAGAGTGTGTGTTTGTGTGTTTATGTATGTAAATATAAATGAATAAACTGCCCACAGTGTATCCAGCGCTTTACAAAAGGTGTGTGTGCAGTGGGAGTGTGTACTAATGGTGTGGGTAGGTGTGGAAATGTAAGAAGAGGGTGTTGCATTACTAAAAGTGTGTGTAGATACTATATGGTCCGTATTGGAACATAGGGATGGAATTACATAGAGAATTTGTATGTGTATATGTGTAAGATACATTACTATAAAGAACAACCAACTACAGACTTCTGTATACCGCAAACCTACAGACAGAGCCAGCTATTTGAGGGACAACAGCTTAAACCCGACACACACTAAGCATGCAACCATCTACAGTCAAGCCATACAATAGAACCGGATATGCTCCGACACAGCAGACAGAAGCCAGCGAATTACAGCCTTGAGATCAGATTTCATAAACCGGGGATATAACCACAGAATTGTAGACCAACAAATCCACAAAGCCACCAGAATACCAAGAAGTGATCTCCTTGAATGCAGACAGAAAGAGACAAGCGACAGGGTACCTTTGGTGCTCACATATAACCGACACCGAGAAGCCCTACGCAAGATCATCAGGGAACTACAACCCATTCTCCAGGAAGAGACAAGACTGCAACAGGTCTTCTCTGAAGCACCCTTATTATCATACAGACAACCTCGTAATCTCAAGAAAATGATGGTGAGGAGTAAAGTATTCAACAGTACAACTGAATGCAGGACAAGACCATGCCAGGAAGCAAGATGCAAAACCTGCACAATGCTCCACACAGCGGGCACAATACAAACACCACACAGGAATCTGGAGTACAACAACAGAGGTTGGTTCACCTGTTCCTCCAGCAATGTTGTGTACCTCATGTGCATGAAATGCCCAGGGGGCTGCTACTACATAGGTGAGATGGGACAGGAGCTAAACAAGAGAATGAATCTGCATCGCCACATCATCACACGCCGAACAAGAGACAGTCCTGTTGGCGAACATTTCTCTGACTCTGGACATAAGTTGAACGAACTGAAGGTGGCCATACTCAAAGGTAATCTTAGAACACCGAAATAGAGACAGTTGCATGAATACAAATTTATGCAACTGTTCGGGACACTTAGCGGTGGCATAAACCGAAACCACAGTTTAATGAGTCCCTACTGATACAAGAGAACTCTCTTTCCATGAGTGCTAAAGGCCATGTCTATACATACTGCACTATATGATTGCACACACAGCTGTCTCTTACACATACAAATACTCTATGTAATTCCATCCCTATATACCAATAGAGACAACATAGTATATTTTAGTAATAAAACACCCTCTTACATTTCCACACCTACCTACACCATTGGTATACACTCCCACTCCACACACCTTTTGTAAAGCGCTGTATACACGGTAGGCGCTTTATACATTATATATACACACACACACACACACACACACACACACACACAATTGAACACCTCAAGTCATAAATTGCATACTGCACAGGGGGAGGGATAGGTTTCAGTCACGGTATATACAAACATACATCATAGTAGCGGTGGAAGGACAAAATCCAGATGGGAGAAGAAGAAGCTGTCCCGCGGGAGAAGACTATGACCATGGCAGCAGGAGGTGTTCAATGGCGAAAGGCGGGCAGCGGCAGAAGGAGAGTGAGTATTAATATCCATATGAGCAGCAGCAGAAAAGCCGGCTGCCCAACCCGGAAGTCTTCAGTAAAGTCGCTGAAGACTTCCGGGTTAGGCAGCCAACTTTTCTCTTGCTGCTCACATGGATATTAATACTCACACTCCTGCTGCCGCTGCCCGCCTTTCGCCATTAAACACCTCCTGCTGCCATGGTCATAGTCTTCTCCCACCGCCGTCTGGATTCTGTCCTGCCGCCTCATCTGCTCACAAAATCCGCTCGCCCCAGGCGAGGTATGTGTGTATGTGTGTATGTGTGTATGTGTGTGTGTATATGTATGTGCATGTGTATACATATATAACACAAACACCATGTTACTTTGTATATTTTGTTATAACACTTTTTTTTTATGTTGTTACTTTAGTTAACTTAAATGATTTGGTACATACTAGATTGCCATAAGCAATGCCAATTCCAATATAAGCATGAAACCTTTCTTACCCTCTTTTACCGGTATGCTGCAAATTTCATGCATCTGTTATTTCCTGATGTAGGAACGGGTCTTAAAAAAAGTATAATGGTATCCCAAGAGAATCTTTTTTCTAATTTGCCAAAGTATTTAGCTGTGGCTTTTCAAGCTTAGAAAAAGGGGGAAACAATCCAGCCTTGTGGAAATGTCAGCTTAAAATAAAAGACAGCTATGTGAAGTCATTTACTCTTTACATAGCAAGGGAAATTGGTCAGAGTACATTTCCACCAGTATTAAGCATTGTTTACTTAACTCTATGGCCGTTAACTCGAAGGTTGGCCATTACAGAGAATAATTATGCCAATTTATTGACCATATCAAAATACCATGTCAATTTTAAACTCCCCAACACGTTGTATTCTATGGTTTGTAACTGATTAAAAGAATCAATGTGCTTTTCTGAGACATGTTTCAAAGAGCAATCTCATACTGTTGACCAAGAAACAACCTTTCATAAACACTAGAACAATCTTATTGGCTTCCTTAAACACAACTAACTGTGCTAAAAGCATATACTGTATTCTTATGGGCTTCTGAATAGAGAAATGTTAGTTAATCAAGTAATCCTTTTACCGTCCTTATCAGAGAGCCAATAAACATGAGAAAAGAGGACACCGATTATGCAAACTCTTGATGAACACAGTGACATTAGACAAAACGCCAGAGGAAACCAAACCCCTCCCAAGTCTCCGCACACTATACTGTATTTGCAAACGAACATTTAAAGCAGCAGTTCAAGCAATATCCTACATGTTTTTTTTTTTTATATAAATCCGTTCTGTACTATGAGAAAATACTAGCATTAAAAAAAAAAATAGAATGTTTTAAAGACATTTTTAGTGTTTCTAATGTAGGAAGCATTTCCAAAGTGACAGCCCCTCTTCCCCTTCTGATAGGCTCTGGCTCTTAAGCCCCACCCTCTCTCTAGCAGTGAACCAATTGTATCTAGTAACGGCCCTGTCAACCATATTCTAGGAACTACAATGCCCAAAATGCTGGGCAAGAACTGAATTAAATAACACTGAGAAAGCGATTGATTACAGGAGAACGGATCGATCTGCAGCTTAAATCACTTGTCAATGTGCAGATTGTATTGATACACATATTGAATGGGGGAAATTAATAATAATAATAATCTTAATATACAAATTTGAAATTTGTGGGGTTGTTGGTAGATGTGGTGAATCTGATTGGTCCGTGGGTCTGTGTGACGGTTCAGGGGATTCCTTCCCCTCCATGTGTCCCTGGCGCTGAGCTCCCTCCTGCCTCATGTCCCTTCCTCGCCTCCCCGTTCGGTTCTCCCTTCCTCCTACCGCATCCGTCCCTCTGCGGCAGTCCCTGATGCTATCCCGGCGTCTGCGGGGAACGCGCTTCTTCTCACTCTCCCGTTTCCCTTTACAGTGTTCTCCGCTCACGGCCTCCCTCTGCTCCCGCTCCGGTCCCCTTACCTCCCGCAGACTCTCCTCCGGTTCTCCCCTCGGCGGGTGCTCCCGCGGCGCTCCGCGCGCCTCTTGACACAGCCTGTGCACGCGCACTCTAACCTTACAGAGGACGCGCGCACACGCTCCTCTTGTAGGCCTTCCCAGACCCCTGGCTCCTCCTCTCAAGCTATCTCCCTCTCTAGCTCACCTGTCTCCTCCTCTCCTCACCTATCCCTGCTGTCTCTCACTTCACCCTCTGCTCCTCCTCTCTCTCCCATTGGTGTTTCCTCCTTTATAACCCGTCTGTCCTCTCACTCATTGCTCTGCATAGTTCTTTGTAACCTCTGTGTGTGCAGTCCTATGCTTGGCTCTCCTGTGTTTTCCAGCTTCTGTTCCTGCTCCTGCTTACCCCTGGATTTCCCTGGCTTGACCTCTGCTTGTACTGGATTACCCTGCTCTCTACTGCCCTTGAACCCTGCTTACAGACACGACTTTGCTGACTTCTGTTATCCCTGGACTCTGGTTTACGAACATTACGATCCTGCTCTCTATACCCCTGGACCCTGGCACACGGACATCACTATCCTTAATCTGAATCCCAAGGCGTTGCAAATATTAAACTAACCATCTTTCTACAGGCCCGGCAACGCCCTCACTGCTTTGGGTGCGTGGTAAAACCCTTCCCACCTCAGTACTGGTGACTGGCCAGGTCTGCGGGCGTACAGGCGTTACAGTCTGTCACTCAGCCTCTGGCCAAATCAGATTGGTCGGTATCCCTGCCCCGCACGCCTCATTGGCCTGCGTGGCTCTACGACGTCACGCAACTGCCACTCTCTTCTCCTCCTCACTCGCAGCTCACCTTCCCCCTCGGCCTCACCCAACTGCCACACACACGCACAAGTACCCGGCCACTGTCCTCTTCACCCAGCGGCCCGGACCGCCGGCCCCATCGGCCCGGACCGCTGGCTCCCCCCCCCATCACTCCCCAGCTCACCTCCCTGCCGGCTTCCCCCCTCACCCACAGCTCACCTCCCCGCCGGCTCCCCCCTCTCCATCACCCCCCCTCACCCGCAGCTCACTGCACGTGCGCACAATGCTCCCGTTACCTAGGGAGGGAGATGGGCGAGGGGGGGTGGGGTGGTGGTGCGCAGTCACTGTGCCGCCGCCAGACTACATGCCCCAGCTTCCTCTGCGAGGGGGTAACGCGCCGGTTCCGTGACCCAACCCGCCTGGCTGCTCCTCCCCTTCCCCCTGGTCCCCTTCCCCACGCTCCCTTGCTTGCCCGCGTGGGGAGGGAGATGGGCGAGGAGGGGGTGGGGTGGTGGTGGGGAGGGAGATGGGCGAGAGTGGGGTGGTGGTGGGGAGGGAGATGGGCGAGGAGGGGTGGGGTGGTGGTGCGCAGTCACGGCGCCGCCGCCAGACTACATCCCCCAGCTTCCCCTGCGAGCGGGTGACGCGCCGGTCCCGTGACCCGTCCCGCCTGGCTGCTCCTCCCCTTCCCTCTGGTCCCCTTCCCCACGACGCTCCCTTGCTTGCCCGCGTGGGGAGGGAGATGGGCGCAGGGGTTGGGGTGTGTGTGTGACACTGTGTGTGTGTGCGGCACTGTGTGTGTGACACTGTGTGCTGCGCAGGGGGGGGGGAAGACCAGAGCTGCGCAGGGGGAGGGCAGAACTGCGCATGGGGAGGACCAGAGCTGTGCAGGGGGGGGGGGCAGAGCTGCGCAGTGGGGGGGCAGAGCTGTGCAGTGGGGGGGTGGCCAGAGCTGCGCAGGGGGGGCGGGAGACCGGAGTTGCGCAGGAGGGGCGGGAGACCAGAGCTGCGCAGGGGGGGGGGGGGGCGGGAGACCGGAGCTGCGCAGGGGGGGCAGGAGCGGAGAAAGACTGGGGGAGCGGAGAAAGAGACAGGGGGAGTGGAGAGAGGAGGGAGCGCAACATTTTAATCCCAGGCAACGCCGGGTCTCTCAGCTAGTAATAATAAATATATATATAACATTTTTCAGCATCTATAATCCAGTTATTTCAAGTGTTGCCCGTTCCTTTTTGTAACATGAGAACAACATGAGAATCCTCTCCAATGTTAGCACCACACTGACTCAGTTGCTGTGATAACTACAGATTCATAAGCCAAATGAGAAGCAAAGAGACACCAGGAGAATTGAGGATTTCAAGAGACTCATCTTCAGCCCTCACCAATGATCTTCCAGGTACTGCGGTTACACGCCTCTTCTGCACGTTGATTCAACAAATATTCTGATTTCATTCTCCCCTCTTACTTCTCGTCATCATCTTGGCATTTTGACATACCTTGGAATCCAGTTAAGTACCATCTTTGTCCAACGATGGTGATTTCTTCTCGCGATATGTCCGGCGCCCACTGCCATTTTGATTTCTTCACTCTTCTGATAATGTCACAGACTGATTTGCTTTCAAACCCATTCATTCTCAGAGCATGGGGATTCCCATAACAAGTGCGGAAGACATTTCTTCCGACTCAGTTTGGGGTTGTGCAACCGAACCGAAGACTCAAAGGAAGACTAGAAGCAGTGGGTAAGGGTGTCCAACAAGGCCGTGTAGAAGATCGTTTTGGAGACGCCGTCTTTTTAGTGTTCCTTATGCCAATTTGTGGATCCGTTTGTGAGTGTTCCTGAGTCTACTTGATAGTAAAATATATTTTTGCACTATGAAAATTTCCAGTGTCTTTTGAAGCACACTAAGAAGATTGCAGAACACTTTTGCACCATACTATGTTGAAAATGCCTGAAAATCTTCTATAGTTGTGGGTGTATTGATCATCTTCCAGTATTGTGTGCTCTATTGTAAACACCCTGCACTATTATATATAGTTGTAGGGTATAACACACACACACACACCTAAAAACTCAACCTGGTACCTGTGTTTAAGGCTGCTACTTGTCGTGTGATCACCCTTGTCAACAGGGGTTTCTGTGAATCATTGTACTGCACTTCTTCCAATAATATAGTATTTACAAATAGATGAACTACAAGTCCCAGAATGCCATGACATCATTCAGGTATCACCAAATCAGTACAGAGCTTTGGTAACCACACCCCTTCCTGTCACACACAGCTGCAGCAAGGTGTGATCTGATGTGCTGTGTTAGGTTGCGGTCCCAGTCATCACTGTTGCACACGCGCCCTGCGCGGGGGATGGCCCGTGCACAGCGCTAACCGCGATCTCCAGGGAGAGGGAAATTGCAACAGGAGGGGCGTGGTGAGTGTTGTGCGGGGGCGTGGCCATGACATCACGAGGCTGGTTCGCCCTCATTGGCTGAACCGCAGGCGGGGGCGTGGCCATGCCTCCGTCGCAAGTTCCACATACAATTTTTTTCGTATGTGAGAAAACTTGCAGTACAGCGCGGCTGCTAAATGTGCGCCGACGCTTGTACTTGGCCCGGAGAGATTGGGAGGCGGTGCTTGTGCGGTATTAGTCAGATATTATTCAGATATTAGTCAGATCCCAGTCGTGTGTGTACGTATGTATACACACACGCACACACATATAATATTTATATATGATAATACGGTACAAACCATAATGTTAGCTCCTCTCGATATATTAAAACATACACAGATTTTTACCAGGCATGAAACATTAATTACAGAGATTATTAACTGTGGTGCAGTCTGCATTTAATATTAAATGATAACAATAGGAAAAAGACATACAGGAAGACATACAGCCAATTTATCTCTCCCCCTGACCCCCACTAACAACAGGTATTCCCTTTAAATTCTGGCTCCTAAAGATTCAGTCTGTGTCTGAAGTTTGTTTTATATTTTTGTCCACCCTGGGTTATCACATTCATGCGTTCCTATAAAAAAAAATGTAACGTCAACCCCTTTATGAAATAGACTTACTAACAATTCCATCTCCTTTTTCTGCCCATCTTGTTTTTTATCCGGGGTCTGGGGCTTGGCGTTGGTACCTGCGGTGTCTGAGCCAGGAGTTTTCGGGTGATCTCCAGTGTTTTGTCCATCTCTAGCTGAAGAGGGCATTGCCAGTGGCGCAGGAAGCCGATTGACCTTTGGTCTGGAAAGCTGCTGCTCTGAAGGCACAGAGAGGGCTCCCTCCTGCTCTGCTAACCGCTGGCTGTGGAACTGGAGAGCCTTCTCTCGCTGTAACTGCTGCCGGCTTTTGCCCGTCGAGTGCTGCCGGCGTGGGCGATCCAGTGTGTGTGGTGATTCTGTTTAAAAAAAATAAAATACATCGGTTTAAAAAAAAGATGTTTTCTTTCTTACCAGGTCAGTTTAATTTCCTGCTTCTACAGTGCATGTTGCACTTCCAGAAAAACAAGCTCGGGGCAAACGTTGTGGATTGCATAACGCTTTCAAACTACACATCTCTATGCTTCAGCAAACCCAAAACCAATCCTGTAAACGTAACTTTCTTTGCTACATTCATTAACATTTCTATAAAACAACCAATACCTAAGTACTAATCCATTTCACATGTTCTAATGCATTTAACGATGACTGTGTTAAAGTTGCAATCCAACCATGCACTTGTTTTTTGCCGATTAATTTTCTTATTTTTAACATATGATTCAGGCACGGGTACTCCGGAACTGAACCCCCTTCATTACAGCTCCGGTGACCCCCTACCGGAGATTCCGCCATAGGGGTTGCCAGTAGCCACGCCACTTGGCTAGCAGAGTTCCTGTAAGGTGACGTTTCAAAGCTCCCGCGCCCTGTGGGCCAATAGGAAGCTGTGACATCATCAGGTTTGACTTCACATTGGCCCGCGTGACGCAGGCGCTTTAAAACTTTGCCGGCACACCGGCACCCCCTTTAGAGGTCTGTATTTCGGGAAGCAGGCAGTCCCCAGAGGTGAAATTAATGGGATTCAGCTATGGAGATCCACTGTTTCAATCCTATGTAAATAAATGAGAAAATAAAAAAAGCCTTGGATTGCTCCATTAAAACACAATTATAGGGTTTGTAAATATAATTGCAAAACCCTATTTGTCTACAATTGTAAATTGAATGCAAACTCATCATCAGTAATCACTTTGTGAAACCGGTTATATTAGTGTTTTGTATGGCACCATTAGGCAAAACAGAAGCCTGGGTGAGACACACACAGCTTATATTTAGTCTGTATTTATTTGAATGCACACTTTACATTTGAAATACCGGTAACAGACTGTAGGAGACATGGGAGAAGGAAAGAACAAGAGCACCAAGTCTCTATAAGCCATTTTAGGGTCATGGAAATAACTGGTTTTAAACAGCAGCCCTCTCCCATCCGCATGTGGACGTATACATTTTGTAAACGTTACCCGACGGCGCGTCCCCTGGAGCTCCTCTGTCGTCTCTCGACTTCTGTGGGCCAATCGGTTTCCCCGCATAGTTTTTAGTGCCGGTTTTAACACAGATATCATTGCGGGGTCACCAATAAAAAGATCCATCAGCTTTCTTTTTTTTTTATCGGCCCTGACCCCGCTGCCATTTTGTGTCTGGCGAGCACGTATTCTACCCGGAGCTGGAGAAGGGGAACCGAGAAGTTCCAGGATGTCGCGGGACAACGAAAGAGCTCCAGGTGATCCCCCGATTTACGTACCGTGAAAAGAATGTATTTATTTATACGCTAACATCTACCTTTTAAAACACAAAAAGCAGAATAATGCAGTGATTTCAAACAAGAAATACAACAATGGGTTGATTACAACAATATATCTCAACTTAAGATTGATACTTGCTATACAAGATTTACAGCAGTGCTCTTTGTATCTACAATGTTATCTTGCACACACTGACATTTTACAGCTACAAAAATATATACTCATATTTAAGTACAGACACAAAATAAGTTATGGTGGGTTAAAAAAAAGTGACAAAAAACGTCCACCCATCGTACAGTGTGCGGCAAATAAAAATACCACTTGTGTTGCATTTGTATATCTCAGATAGGCCTGAAACCCTGTTTTTCTCCATTATCGCTTCGCAAACAGTGCTTCCACTGCAGCCAGGGATTCTGGGTTATGACATGCAAATGAACAGTCACAGGTGGTCAAAAATATAAAATATATAGGATCAGCCAGAATTTTTTTGAGCCAGTGAGGCGCACGAGGGAGGAAAGGGGCATTCTGGGTACTCCTTTCCGCCGGCTCTGTGTCATTATGCGTGAATGTCAGTGTTCATCTGTGACACACTAAAACACATACACTCATCTCCCCTCCGACTATCTCCGCCCCCAGCCCTCCTCACTGAGCTGTGCAATGTTGATTTGACCTAGAAGGCCCATCTACCACTCTGCCCAGCATAGGCGCCCGGGTGAAATTGTAGGCGCCCGGGATTTTTCCATCCTGTGTGTCATTTTATGTGTACAAGAAGCAAAAAGTGACACACTGAGTGTCCATTTGCATGTCATTACCCAGAATCCCTGGCTGCAGTGTAAGCATTGTATGCTAAGACAGGGTTGCAGACCAGTCTGAGACATGTGAATGTGCTCACAAGTGGTATTTTTATTTGCTGTATGTTCTCATGTTATATGGTATATGTTTCCTAAAACATTTTTAAAACCTAGCAAAACAAACACAGTTATAATCCCTAACAGGCATCCCCAAGTGGAAAATGCTTTCAGATTTGTTTTATACTCCTAATAGGGAAATACACCACTGCCATTGCTGCTATAAATGTGTCTAAACAGTTTTGATTATAAGACGGGAAAGAAAATCAGTCCAGTTGTACTAATCAAAAGTGTCAGCTTCTCGTAACTGTTGAAAGACTGATAAATGGCAAATTAGGACAAGGGTAACCGCATCCATATGATATGTTTTCCAGATACTCTCTGCTTAATGAATTATAGAATGCCATAATATCCCAAAAGTGATGAAGTATGAAAAGAACGAACACGGACTTCAGCAAACATGCAGGTTAGGGAATGCAGCGCTGCTAAAAACATTGAGGTAAAGGCAGTGAAACAATATTCGCCCTGTTACAAAATCACTATTTAGAAAGGAAGTCTCAGGTCTCCTATTGAGCTGTATTAACCCATTGTTCCATTCTCACCACATATGTCAAGTTATTCAAGTTATGCATAAATGCTGTATGGGGATCAGTTAAATATTTTTTTCTCTTTAAACCTCACAAAAGAAAAAGCAGCACTACAATTTTTTTGTGAAAAAATACATCTTAAATGCATCATACACAATATAATAATTAACATGATGCAATGTGAAACTAAAAACTAACATTCCAAAGCCATCATATGATCATCATTAGAATAAGCATGGCAAGCACTAAAGCAAGAAATGACTGTGAAAATATTTAAGGGGTTTAATCTTGGTAGACACTTCTCCCCTTTGGTGTAATTTCAATTTACGTTGAATAAAAAGAAGCTGTCAAAAATAAAGGGCCAGTCACATGAATGGGCCAGGTGGTGCATTCTGGCGCCCAGGAAGGTGCTTTATGGAATAGTGTAGCTTACTTAAAGCTGCAGTTCAGTCTTTTTTTTTTTTTTTTATTATTTTTATTTTTACTTCAATAGTTTTATGTGTGCAATCTCTAATTACCTAAAGAACTGTATAGCTGCCAGTCAATTAGTTCTCCATGTATTGATAGGTCGAAATTTGGTGACATATTAAAAGCTGGGATTTGTTTATAATCTGCTTGTCAGTCAGTGGAAGCCAGTGATCAAACAGGGTTAAATGCCTGTATAGGGTATGTATAGGGATTAAATAACCCTTGAGTCCCACCAAGTCCAAAGAAAAATAATAAATTTTTATTAGTTAATACTTATTAAAAACACAAACATTTCAGTCATACTATTAAAAATACCTCTATCTAGAGGTGGTGGATGCGGTCAGTATTTCCGGAGTATATCTATATTAGTATCAGTTTAATTTGATTCGCATGCATCCCAATCGGTAGTCACAGTTATAAACCGAATAATTATGTATAATGATCCTGTGAGCTCTGGAGTCTGAGTACCAGACTATACACACGTGTGTTGAGTGCAGTGTTGTTCTAGATCAGGGCTGCACAACACGCGGCCCGCGGGCCGCATGTGGCCCGCCGGCCGCATGTGGCCCGCCTGGCATCTCTGTGCGGCCCTCGATGAGATTTAAAAAAAAAAAACTTTGAAAAAAAAAAAAACTTTGAAAAAAAAAATGGCGGCGATTCCCCGCGGTCCCGGCGCTCATGCGCAGGGCCCGCTCCCGCTCCTTGCTCCCTCCCCCCCACCCCCCGCTCGCAACGTGGGACGGAGGGGGAAGTCACAGCCAGCTGAGCTCTTCTGCGGCCGCTCCCCCCCCCCTGATCCGAACGTGGATATGTGCAGGGGGGTGAGGTGATGTGAGGTGCAGGGGTGATTGGAGGTGTAGGGGTGATTGGAGGTGCAGGGGGGTGATTGGAGGTGCAGGGGGTGAGGTGCAGGGGATGTGATGTGCACGAGGGGGGGGGTGATGTGCAGGAGGGGTGATGTGAGGTGCAGGGGTGATTGGAGGTGCAGGGGTGATTGGAGTTGAAGGGGGGTGATTGGAGGTGCAGGGGGGTGATTGGAGGTGCAGGGGGGTGAGGTGCAGGGGATGTGATGTGCAGGAGGGGGGGGTGATGTGAGGTGCAGGGGGTGAGGTGCAGGGGTGATTGGAGGTGCAGGGGTGATTGGAGGTGCAGGGGGGTGATTGGAGGTGCAGGGGGGTGATTGGAGGTTCAGGGGGGTGATTGGAGGTGCAGGGGGGTGAGGTGCAGGGGATGTGATGTGCAGGAGGGGGGGGGTGATGTGCAGGAGTGATTGGAGGTGCAGGGGGGTGATTGGAGGTGCAGGGGGGTGATTGGAGGTGCAGGGGGGTGAGGTGCAGGGGATGTGATGTGCAGGAGGGGGGGGGGTGATGTGCAGGAGGGGTGATGTGAGGTGCAGGGGGTGAGGTGCAGGGGTGATTGGAGGTGCAGGGGTGATTGGAGGTGCAGGGGGGTGATTGGAGGTGCAGGGGGGTAATTGGAGGTGCAGGGGGGTGAGGTTCAGGGGATGTGATGTGCAGGAGGGGGGGGTGATGTGCAGGAGGGGTGATGTGAGGTGCAGGGGGTGAGGTGCAGGGGTGACTGGAGGTGCAGGGGGGTGATTGGAGGTGCAGGGGTGATTGGAGGTGCAGGGGGGTGATTGGAGGTGCAGGAGGGTGATTGGAGGTGCAGGAGGGGGTGAGGTGCAGGGGTTGTGATGTGCAGGAGGGGGGGTGATGTGCAGGAGGGGTGATGTGAGGTGCAGGGGTGATTGGAGGTGCAGGGGTGATTGGAGGTGCAGGAGAGAGTGATGTGAGGTGCAAGGGGAGAGAGTGATGTGAGGTGTAGGGGGGGAGAGTGATGTGAGGTGCAGGGGGGGGAGAGTGATGTGAGGTGCAGGGGGGGAGAGTGATGTGAGGTGCAGGGGGGGGAGAGTGATGTGAGGTGCAAGGGGAGAGAGTGATGTGAGGTGCAGGGGGAGAGAGTGATGTGAGGTGCAGGGGGAGAGAGTGATGTGAGGTGCAGGGGGGGAGAGTGGTGTGAGGTGCAGGGGGGAGAGTGGTGTGAGGTGCAGGGGGGAGAGTGGTGTGAGGTGCAGGGGGGGGAGAGTGGTGGGAGGTGCAGGGGGGGAGAGTGGTGTCAGGTGCAGGGGGGGAGAGTGGTGTGAGGTGCAGGGGGGGGAGAGTGGTGTGAGGTGCAGGGGGGGAAAGTGGTGTGAGGTGCAGGGGGGGAAAGTGGTGTGAGGTGCAGGGGGGGAGAGTGGTGTGAGGTGCAGGGGGGAAGAGTGGTGTGAGGTGCAGGGGGCGAGAGTGGTGTGAGGTGCAGGGGGGGAGAGTGGTGTGAGTTGCAGGGGGGGAGAAGGATGTGAGGTGCAGGGGGTGGGATGTGTGTGGTGTGCAGGGGGGTATTGTGTGTTTGATGTGGAGAGGGAGTATTATGTGTGTGGGTGAGATGGGGGTATGAGAGATAGATGGGGAGTATCGCAAAGGTTGATAGTGAGGGGTTCTGGGGGAGATATGAGGATGATGATGAGGGGTGCTGGAGGAGATGAGGATGATGAGGATGATGATGATGATGAGAGGTGCTGGAGGAGAGATGATGATGATGATGATTTTACCCGTGCGGCCCAATTTTTTTTTCCTTGGAGCAGTTCGGCCCTTCTCGCTTTACGAGTTGTGCAGGCCTGTTCTAGATAAATATTTTTCAAATTCAAACAGGCACAACAGAACTACTGATTTATATCCACACACATGTATACATAGTAATAGTCTGTGTCACTCAGTTAGTAGGCAGGCTGCGTTAGGGTCGTGTCTGTATTAGGTGTCATACACCTCTGACCGAGCTTGGTATAGTATACAGACATAATCTCAACAATCCAGGAGGAGCATATATGGGAAAAAATAAGAAGAAAACAATACAAATATAAGTGTAGATGTTTCAACAATGAGGAAGATAATGATCGAAGTCTTGGCTCTAATGGTGTTCCTACTTACAAGAAGAGGTGTATATATAAAGGCCTTTTGCAGATTGGGCTGCAACCCCCGTGATGGTGTCAGGAAGCCGGAAGCAGCCTCAATCTGTGAGCTGGGCGAAACGCGTAGAGTGAAGAATTTTGAACTAGTGGAGGACCCGTAGTTCTTGCCGCGCCTCAGAGCCGTGACGTCAGACGCCGACCAGGAAGCGAAGCTGACAGGAAAGCTGCGATCCAATACTGCAGACGGGGACATCTGGTGTATCCAGGGGAAGGCGGTGAGAGCGGTGACTGATCCACGACACACTATGTTTGTGTAAAATACTTGTTTTTATTTAGCACAATGTAAGTGCACATTTTATATCCGTTTTATATATAAAGTACAATACCCACATGATCGCGCTATGTAGTGCTTTTCCCATTCCTTTGCATACCGGTCCGTCCTACTGAGGGTTACAGCCTGGAGGGAGAATCACACATCATTACCATCACGGGGGTTGCAGCCCAATCTGCAAAAGGCCTTTATATACACCTCTTCTTGTAAGTAGGCACACCATTAGAGCCAAGACTTCGATCATTATCTTCCTCATTGTTGAAACATCTACACTTATATTTGTATTGTTTTCTTCTTATTTTTTCCCATATATGCTCCTCCTGGATTGTTGAGATTATATCTGATTTATTGGAACCCGTGAAACAGGTCCCACCAGAGGGTTTGAGCTGGGTTATATAATACAATTTATTTATCAATTTACATATATAAATTGGCACTTATTGGTAAATTGCACTATTTAATTGCACATATTATTTGTTCACATTATTTAAGTTGTTTGCGCCTTTTAATTCACTTTAAGATCACTATACATAGTATACAGACAGACAGTCTCAGTAAGTATTATCTAAGACCTGAATCACAGTCCTGTAGCACAGAGTGTATATATATGTCGTTGACCATATGCAGTGGATCTTTAGTAGCCACAGTGGCCCTGTCAGGTGCCTGGAGGAAAGCAGTGATCGCGGCGGATCATAGGTATATTGTCTGAGCACAGCCGCATATACAAGCCGGTCTTTCCAGCTACAGGATCGTGGGGATGGCGCCACCTCTGATGACGTCTATAGGTCTATAATTAAAATTGCTGCAGTAAATAAATTGATAAAATATATATATATATATATATATATATATATATATAGATCTGTCTTGATCATTTAGGGCAGATCTAATTAGTTTCACTTTTAAATACTACACTATCTCACACTACCTCCTGGCCATGCATCTCCAATGTGACCTAATTTATTTATGGATATGTATATATATATATATATATATATATATTTATATATTTTATCTATTTATTTACTGCAGCAATTTTAATTATAGACCTATGCATTGATCCACTACTCATATTAATTTACTGCCAATGTTGATACAGCCATGAGCTATTGTGCCATGCATTAAACCATACTTACCTTCTCCTCCACGATGACCCACATTACCACACATATACAAGATATCACTCCTAAATAAGACCACATAATCCACCTATAGAGATTTATTGCCTTTATTGTGGGGACCAAAACGGTATTAGCGAAAACAACAAAGTCATCTGTAAACACAGAATCACGAACATAAACCGCCCCCTGACGCTGAAAGGGGCGGGATTCTTCAATTAAATAACGGTACATATACCTACCACTGAGTCCCTAGAATAGCACCTCCTCCCCTCATGAAGCGTAACCTTACGTGAAACGGCCGTCGGGAAATGGACGTCACGTGTTGACGTCATCAGAGGTGGCGCCATCCCCACGATCCTGTAGCTGGAAAGAAGACCGGCTTGTATATGCGGCTGGGCTCAGACAATATACCTATGATCCGCCGCGATCACTGCTTTCCTCCAGGCACCTGACAGGGCCACTGTGGCTACTAAAGATCCACTGCATATGGTCAACGACATATATATACACTCTGTGCTATAGGACTGTGATTCAGGTCTTAGATAATACTTACTGAGACTGTCTGTCTGTATACTATACCAAGCTCGGTCAGAGGTGTATGACACCTAATACAGACACGACCCTAACGCAGCCTGCCTACTAACTGAGTGACACAGACGATTACTATGTATACATGTGTGTGTGGATATAAATCAGTAGTACTGTTGTACCTGTTTGAATTTGAAAAATATTTATCTAGAACAACACTGCACTCAACACACGTGTGTATAGTCTGGTACTCAGACTCCAGAGCTCACAGGACCATTATAAATAATTATTCGGTTTATAACTGTGACTACCGATTGGGATGCATGCGAGTCAAATTAAACTGATACTAATATAGATATACTCCGGAAATACTGACCGCATCCACCACCTCTAGATAGAGGTATTTTTAATAGTATGACTGAAATGTTTGTGTTTTTAATAAGTATTAACTAATAAAAATTTATTATTTTTCTTTGGACTTGGTGGGACTCAAAAGGGTTATTTAATCCCTATACTGTACATACCCTATACAGGCATTTAACCCTGTTTGATCACTGATATCTAACTAAATTGTTCCTGGCATTGAGTGCTTATTTTGGGGATTCTTTTTTGATCCCTCTTGGATCTTGTCTGAAACTATATGTCTATTTGCCCCTTAAGCACCTGCCATTGCTACTTGAATATACACTATTAAAGGATGAGCGGTCTCATCCCCTTTAGATTACAGTCAGTGGAAGCTCATGAATAGAGGGAGGGCAGGGCTGACAAAGGGGTGTGCCAGGGCTTGTGACAGGACATGAAGGGGCAGTGCCTTAGCAAATGGCTGTTAAAATAGAATACAAGAAAATTGGTCTTTCAAAGTTGTTTTTTTAAAAACAGAAAATGCTAAAAGTATTTTTTCTTACTACAGAACTGATTTATTAAAAAAACACACATGCAGGATATTGACTGAACTGCAGCTTTAATATACGCCATAATGCTTGCACTTTTCCCGGTTTGAAGCACCAAGATTTAACAGCAATTAGCGGTGTCACCATCCATTCACTTAAATGAAAATTAGTTCATCAGTAGCTTCTCATCAAGGACATGTCTTCAGAAGGGAAGCGGGTCATGAGAGAGAGGCGATGTGATAACCAAGATAATTAGTTGGAGATGTAACAAAGACAGTCAGTCAGCAATTTAATTTGTATTTATTTTTATTTCCAATCAATCTATCTTTCACGTTTGAAGACACCACGTACATTGTTAAATTGTTTATAATACAGTATCTTTGTTTTGTTAGGATCCTATGACTGCTCTATAGAGTGACTACACTATACAGTACTTTTACAACCCTGTGTAAGCATTCGAAGTATTGTATTGTATGTCTTTATTTATATAGCGCCATAAATGTACATAGCGCTTCACAGTAGTAATACATATCATATAAATAACAAATAATATAAATAACAGATCATGGGAATAAGTGCTTCAGACATACTGTAAAAGTAACATTAAGGAAGGAGTCCCTGCTCCGAGGAGCTTACAATCTAATTGGTAGGTAGGGAGAACGTACAGAGACAGTAGGAGGGAATTCTAGTAAGTGCGTCTGCAGGGGGCCAAGCTTGGGATGGGATGTTCTGCCGTATGGATTCCACCTTTTCCTTAAAAAAGTCAGCAAAGTCCTGAGGTGAGATGGAGGAAGAAGAGGAGGCAGCTGAGGGTGGTCGGAGTAGAGAGTCAAAGACAGAAAAGAGACGGCGTGGGTTAGACTTGTGTGTGTTGATTAGTGATGAAAAGTAGGTTTGTTTAGCCTGAGAGAGGGCAGAGTTGAAACAGGATAGCATAAATTTGTAGTGAATGAAGTCTGCGAGCGTATGAGATTTCCTCCAGAGGCGTTCAGAGGAACGAGTGGAGGAACGCAGCATGCGTGTGTGGGAGTTTAGCCAGGGTCTGGGGTTAGAAGGGCGAGAACGGCAGAGAGAAAGCGGGGCATGAAGATCAAGAGAGGAAGATAAGGCAGAGTTGTAGTTCCTGACCAGGTTGTCAGGGTCTGAAGCAGAACTGAGAGAGGAGAGGGAGGAGCGTAAAGTGGAATCAAGACCTGGTAGGTTAATAGAGCGCAGGCTTCTGCAAAAACGAGGGCGAGATGGAGATGGAGAGAAGCGAGAGAGAGAAAATGAGATGAGGTGATGGTCAGAGAGAGGAAAAGGGGAAATGGAGAAATCGGAGAGAGAGAAGTTTTTAGTGAAAACCAGGTCTAGGTAGTGTCCATCCTTGTTTGTGCTGGCTTCAGTCCACTTTTGAAGGCCAAAATAAGAGGTTAGAGAAAGAAAGCGGGAAGCCCAAGGGAGAGAGGGGTCATCAATGTGGCAATTGAAGTCCCCAAGGAGAAGAACAGGGGAGTCTGAGGAGAGAAAGAAAGAGAGCCAGGATTCGAAGTGAGAGAGAAAGGCAGAAGGGGGATGAGTAGAGGAAGGTGGGCGATAGATGACCACCACATGGACAGGGAGAGGAGAGAAGATCTGGACAGTGTGAGCCTCAAAGGAGGGAAAAGCAAGGGAGGGAGGAATAGGAACGGTTCGGTAGCGGCAGAGAGAGGAGAGCAGGAGCCCCACGCCTCCACCTCTGCCATCAGGGCGCGGAGTGTGGGAGAAGGAAAGGCCACCATAAGAGAGGGCAGCTTCCAGAACAGAGTCAGTCTGAGTGAGCCAGGTCTCAGTTATGGCAAATAGGAGCAGAGAGTGAGAGAGAAAGAAGTCATGCACAGAGAGGAACTTGTTAGAGAGGGAGCGAGCATTCCAAAGGGCACAGGAGAAAGGGAGAGAGGAGGGAGGGTGACAGGGGATGGGTATGAGGTTGGAGGGGTTGACACCAGAAGGAGTAGAAGTTGCATGTGGAAGGCGAGGACGAGAGCAAGTAGAAATAAGGCAGGGAGCAGGATTGGGAGAGATATCCCCAGAAGCGAGGAGAAGCATGGAAAGAAAGAGAATGTGTGAGGATGATTTGTAGGGGTGTGTTTTAGTGCACTACTTTAAAGATTTCTACTTAAAAGCATTTCTGCTTAGAAGCAAAGGCTGCAAAGTAACTGCGAAGTAACATTTTTAAGCTCACATAACTCCTTGGAGAAAGCACCTCCATGTCTGTTAATGTTAATATTGTGGTGTGTGAGACTGGGTGATCCTTAATACACAGTAAAAGGAAAATATTGTGCACTTTAACAGAGTGGAGATACTTGGATGGTTTTAGGACTGGGAAGTGGTGACAACCAAATGTTAGTGATTAACCAATCCAGTAATAGCTTATCAGGTGCTCCCTCCAACTTTTAAACCATAAGAACATGGCTCTACTACCGGCAACCTGCCAAAGGCCTTGATGTGGCCCTTGGACTGCATGCTCCAGCTAATTTGATACAAGTTGATTAGGCTGCCAAGTGCAATTCTTAAACTGAAACTCACTCTGAAAAAAATAATTATATATATACATATACACACACACACACACGTATATATATACATATATATATACACACACGTATATATATACACACACACACACACACACACACACACACACACACACACACACACACACACACACACACACACACACACACACACACACACACGTTGCTGCTAAAGATTGTATCTGTACCGATATGCCTGTTTTATCTACCACCTCGTAAGTAGGATCAGTGCTTGCGCTGTGGATTGTCTAATTATTGTATTGTATGTCTTTATTTATATAGCGCCATAAATGTACATAGCATTTCACAGTAGTAATACATGTTGTAATCATATAAATAACAAATACAGCAGGGCCCTGCTTCTCGGCGCTCCGCTTTTCGGCGATCCGCTGATACGGCGGCACCGAGAAGGGGGCCACCATGTTGAATTTAAAGTTGCGCGCGCAGACCGCCGGTCGCACATTCGCAGAACGGCGAAAATGCCGGTTTGCGCATGCGCAGCACTGAAAATCGCCAGATCCGCTTTCCGGCGATTTTCACTGTACGGCGGGCCTTTGGAATGGAACCCGCCACATACCCGGGGCCCTGCTGTAATATAAATAACATGTCATGGGAATAAGTGCTTCAGACATAAGAATAACATTAAGGAAGAGGAATCCTGAGCTTACAATCTAATTGGTAGGTAGGGGAACGTATAGAGACAGTAGGAGGGAATTCTAGTAAGTGCGTCTGCATGGAGCCAAGCTTTATGTATCATGTCTCCAGGATTACCACAGTGCTATTCATATGCTTCTTTAAGCAAATGTGTCTTAAGGTGAGTCTTAAAGATGGATAGAGAGGGTGCTAGTCGGGTATTGAGGGGAAGGGCATTCCAGAGGTGTGGGGCAGTCAGTGAGAAAGGTTTAAGCCGGGAGAGGGCTTTAGATACAAAAAGGGGGTAGAAAGAAGACATCCCTGAGAAGAACGCAAGAGTCGGGATGGTGCATAGCGAGAAATTAGGGCTGAGATGTAAGGAGGGGCAGAGGAGTGTAAAGCTTTAAAATTATACGTACTTCACCATATTGGCTCCTCTTTCTTTATTATAGGTATTTCCAGCCCCCTCCTATTACTGGGCATTCAAAGTATATATCCATTTATGTGTTTTTTATTGTAAGCACAGTATATTGGTTTGCGCCTTTTTTTTTATTTTTATTATTATATATTCTTGGCTCGGTGTGTGTCCTACACATTGTGGCAGCATCCAGCATACTTAAATTTTACAGTTTGATTTTCAATTCTTGCGCACTTTTTGTTTTATATAAATAAAAAACCTATGGTTGACAAATCTTCCTTTTACTCCATACAGCACAGTAGATGTATAGAATACAAAACATAACATGCACTAGAAGCATTAAAAAAACGAATTGACTTTATTATGCACACCTACAGAGGCGACCAACTTTATTCTAACTTGGCTAGTTCCGCAAATTTCAGAATATCCCGGTGATGTTCGGTTTTGTATCGTTTTCGCCCGGAGTGTATTGCGTTATTTTCCTGGCTGTGATTTAAGCATTTTATTCCCGCTGGCTGCAATACTGCAATGCCGTGTAAAAACACATGGGGGCGTTTGCGAGCTGTTGTCTTTGAAGCCGTCCCCTATAACCCCTAACATACAGTACTGTACACATACTGTACAGTACTGTATATGCACATCAATGATACTATGGGCCGGCGGGGGCGAGATGTATTTGCAGCAGAGAGAGATCCGCTGCTCTCTCTGCGCAAACATCGGCACATTAAAAATTATTTAAAATACATTTTTATTCATAGTGTAGATGTGCAGGGGGTCTCGGGAGCTGAACCGCGTTGGTTTCAGGTCCGGGGACCCCCTGCTTCCCGAGATACAGCCCCCTTTATGAGGTGCCGGTATCCCTCTGCATTTCAAGGTCCCGATCACGTGACCGCGACATGTAAACCAAGCAGAGGGATGCCGGCACCCCCTAAAGGGGCCTGTATCTCGGGGAGCAGGGGGTCCCCGGACCTAAAACCAAAATGTTCCTGCTCCGGAGACCCTCTGCACATGTACAGTATAAATAAAACACATATATAAATAAACACTCGTTCCTTACCTTTGCGGCTATGTGCTATGGTAGCGAAGCAGCATTTCTGTATTTTTAATAATATTGTACAGTGAGGAGGGGGTTCCCTGAGCCAGAAATCAAAACTCAGGGGGCCCCCTGCTCCTGCACAATATTATTAAAAATACAGAAATGCTGCTTCATTACCATAGCTGATAGCCGCTAAGGCAATGAAGGGGTTAACCCACCGTGCCCGCTTTATTGTGGGTAGCGGGGGTGGGTGAAGGGGGTATTTGGCCCTTGGTGTGAGTTTAGGACTTGCGGGGGGGTTGCGGGTGCACTTAACCCCTTCACGACCGTAGCAGTTAATACCGCTACGGTCATGAAGGGGTTAACCCCTCCCGCTACCCCCCGCAAGCCCTAAACAAACACCGTTGGGGCTAATACCCCCTTCACCCACCCCCGCTACCCACAATAAAAAAAATTCACACACAGCAGCCGTCCAAAAAATAAATAAATAAATCTAAATAAATAAATAAATAAATAAATAAATGAATATAAATAAATACATTTAAAATACATTTTTATTCATAGTGTAGATGTGCAGGGGGTCTCCGGAGCTGAACCGCGTTGGTTTCAGGTCCGGGGACCCCCTGCTCCCCGAGATACAGCCCCCTTTATGAGGTGCCGGTATCCCTCTGCATTTAAAGGTCCCGATCACGTGACCGCGGCCTGTAAACCAAGCAGAGTGATACCGGCACCCCCTAAAGGGGCCTGTATCTCGGGGAGCAGGGAGTCCCCGGACCTAAAACCAAAATGTTTCTGCTCCGGAGACCCTCTGCACATCTACAGTATAAATAAAACACACACATCAATAAAGAATCGTTCTTTACCTTTGCGGCTATGTGCTATGGTAATGAAGCAGCATTTCTGTATTTTTAATAATATTGTACAGTGAGCAGGGGGTTCACTGAGCCAGAAATCAAAACTCAGGGGACCCCCTGCTCCTGCACAATATTATTAAAAATACAGAAATGCTGCTTCATTACCATAGCTGATAGCCGCTAAGGCAATGAAGGGTTAAGGCAGAATAAACAATAAATACATTAAATACATATTTTTAATGTGTGTGTTAAACCTCCCTGCCTTGACTAATCTATGTAAAAAACCCTCCCCCTATTGTGTGTGTTAAACTTCCCTGCCTTGACTAATCTATGTAAAACCCCCTCCCCCTATTGTGTCTGTTAAACTTCCCTGCCTTGACTAATCTGTGTAAGCCCCCCTCCCCCTATTGTGTCGGTTAAATCTCCCTGGCCTGTGTTTCTGTGAGTGCAGTGTATGTAAATGTGGGGAGGGGGAGGGGGATCCCGTGTAAATATAATGCAGCGCCTCACTGCCAATGGCCCACCCCGTGAGGCCTAACCACACCCACACCCACTTACCCACTACCCACCTGCCCATGGCCCCTCCGCTGCTGCAAAACAGAGACAAAAATTAAAACATCCAAAGTAATGTCCCCTAACCCCTTAATCACCATAGCGGTTATTAACCGCTACAGTCATTAAGGGGTTAACCCACCCTCACCCACCATTCGGGAAGCCTACATACCCTCCCACACTAACCCCCCACCCGTCAGGCCTAACCACCCTCACCCATTACCCACAAGGGAGGCCTACCCACACACCGTTGGGGAAACCCCCCCAACCCCCAGTACCCACAATAAAAACAATACACAGGCCCACAATAAACATCATTATATTTATTAAATACATTACCCACCCCCTGTGCCCTCCCATAAATACAAGATTTATCCTTTTACAAACAGGGTTCATAACGCAGCCCCACGCGAGTCCCCGGTGGGCTGGCGGGGCACCTGGACAGACCTACAGGGTACCAGCAGCCCTTTTTAAACAGGTTCTGGAGGCCTGCTGGTGGGTCCCGCCAGCACCATGGCCCCCAGGTGGTCTCCTTGGGTCACCGTGGGCCACAATTGGGTCCCCACGGTAGGCCCGCAGATGTCTGGGAGCCCCGGGTCAGACCCACAGGTGTCTGCGGGGCCTCGGGTGGTTCCCACGGGGGTCTGGGGAACTCACGAGTGCTCACTACGGGTCCGCGGTGCCCCCACAGAAGTGGGACCACACAGCTTCATCCCCGCAGAATACGGGTCGGTGGTGCGCCCACAGATGTGAGGCCACCGCTTCATCCCCGCATGTGTCACCCGTGGAACCACCAGCCTGATACCCATGGGATACCCGAGGAGATCCACAGGTGGCTTGGGGGAGAAAGGATGTGACGTCAATGAAAACCTGTCACATGGTACGGTAGCCAATCAGAGCGTGGGAACTCCATCCCTACTCTGATTGGCTAGTACCATGTGACAGGTTTTCATTGACGTCACATCCTTTCTCCCCCAAGCCTCTGTCACATGGTATACTAGAGCCAATCAGAGTAGGGATGGAGTTCCCACGCTCTGATTGGCTACCGTACCATGTGTGGACGGCCATGTGTCTTTTAATGACGTCATCTTAAAGGCAATTGAAGCAAAGCCATTCTGATTGGCTGTGCTTTCATTGCCTTTAAGTGACGTCATCATTTTTTTTTTATCGGCCCAAACACATGGTTTTCACGGCCCAATCAGGACCGTGGGAACCATGACGAAAATGTGACGTCATAGGCCTTTAAAAGCCTATGTCGTCTCATTTTGAAGCCAGACGCCGCGGAGGAAGGACCTCCGGAGAAGAAAAAAGACAAGGGCGTGGCCGAAGGCGGGAAGAAGACCCTGCCCGGAAGAAGATAGAAGAATACAGATGAAGATGGATTACAAATAGAAGACCCGTGGATTGATTTGGATTTTTAGTTTAATGTTTATCTTTTTATGGTTTATTATTTTATGGGTTCCTGTGCCTGGTGGATTGGTTCGTGAGTAAGCTACGCAACGGGAATCGGTGGGGGCAAGTAATGGTAAGTGAACTTGTAATGAAAGTAATGGTAAGTAATGGAAAGTAATGGTAAGTAAAGAAATGTATTTTATTTAACTTGTTAATTTTTTTTAAAAGCTTTTTTAACATGTGTATTTTTTTGTGGTATATCATTTCTTGCCACTGTATGTATGTACTGTATATATGTCTAGAGAGATATATACATACAGGGTAAGAAATTATGTTGTTTTAAAAGCTTGATTTGATGTGTTTTAAATTAATTTGTCTATGCTGCTATGCTTTATTGTGTGTTTAAAGTATTTTAAAATTAGATAGATGTAATCCTTGGTATTGTATTGTGTGCTTGTGTTCAGGGATAGCCTTGGTTTTAAAGTTTGTATTCTGGTTGGTACTTATATTTTTTCACTTGCTAAATTGTTCTGCTCCAGGCGTGAATTAGTTAATTGTTTCATTGTTCGGGATGGACTGTCAATTGTTTAGGGATGTAAATAATGATTGCTAATTGATTTTTGTTTACTTGATTGGTTAAAATAGTTTACTTGTTTGAAGGTATTTGTATTTTGCTTGCAATGATATTGTTAACATTCATTTGCAGAATGTATATGGTGCATAGATTTTATGCATCATTTATACAATGTAAATGCAATGTATTGATTGGAATTTGAGGTGTTTCATTGGCATTTGATGATTTAGATTGTAAGATCAGTTAGGATTATTAAAGGAAATTCATTGTAATGTAGTGTGTCTGTATGGAGAAGTGTTATTTGTAGTACAGTATGGTTTTGATAACCCTTCTACATTTATTTGTATATTGGTTCATCATGTGTGTATAAATATATACACTGTATATATAGTTGCATGATGAAGCCACTGTACAAATTCATGGGTGTAGGGTGGGTATCGGGCCAGTGTGGCTTAACCCCTTAATAACTTTGCGGTTATTATCTGATAAGGTGTTTAAGGGGTTAATTGATATGTGAATGTAATTGCAATGTATTGGCTTTGTATTTGCTATGTAATTTGTGGGCAAGACAAGGATGTTGCTGGCGACGGACACTTCGTATTGATGAGGTCAGTAGTACTTTATTTATTTGAATATGCTAGTTAATGTTTTTAATAATGCGCAATTAATCTATTATCCATATCTGGATAATAGTTATTTTGCACATTATTGTACTGTAGGTGTTGGGGGGGGGGTGTATGTATTGAATGTATAGGCCAGGTTTATTTTTTTTACATTCAGGGTTTGTTCCGTGGTTCTGCGTGGGACCTCTGGAGACCACCTGTGGATCTCCTCGGGTATCCCACGGGTATCAGGCTGGTGTTTCCACGGGTGACACATGCGGGGATGAAGCGGTGGCCTCACATCTGTGGGGGCACCGCTGACCCGTAGTCTGCGGGGATGAAGCTGTGTGGTCCCACTTCTGTGGGGGCACCGCGGACCCGTAGTGAGCACTCGTGAGTTCCCCAGACCCCCGTGGGAACCACCCGAGGCCCCGCAGACACCTGTGGGTCTGACCCGGGGCTCCCAGACATCTGCGGGCCTACCGTGGGGACCCAAGGAGACCACCTGGGGGCCATGGTGCTGGCGGGACCCACCAGCAGGCCTCCAGAACCTGTTTAAAAAGGGCTGCTGGTAGCCTGTAGGTCTGTCCAGGTGCCCCGCCAGCAAACCGGGGACTCGCGTGGGGCTGCGTTATGAACCCTGTTTGTAAAAGGATAAATCTTGTATTTATGGGAGGGCACAGGGAGTGGGTAATGTATTTAATAAATATAATGATGTTTATTGTGGGCCTGTGTATTGTTTTTATTGTGGATACTGGGGGTGGGGGGGGGGGGGTTTCCCCAACGGTGTGTGGGTAGGCCTCCCTTGTGGGTAGTGGGTGAGGGTGGTTAGGCCTGACGGGGTGGGGGGTTAGTGTGGGAGGGTATGTAGGCGTCCCGAGTGGTGGGTGAGGGTGGATTAACCCCTTAATGACTGTAGCGGTTAATAACCGCTATGGTGATTAAGGGGTTAGGGGACATTACTTTGGATGTTTTAATTTTTGTCTCTGTTTTGCAGCAGCGGAGGGGCCATGGGCAGGTGGGTAGTGGGTAAGTGGGTGTGGTTAGGCCTCACGGGGTGGGCCATTGGCAGTGAGGCGCTGCATTATATTTACACGGGATCCCCCTCCCCCTCCCCACATTTACATACACTGCACTCACAGAAACACAGGCCAGGGAGATTTAACCGACACAATAGGGGGAGGGGGGTTTGCACAGATTAGTCAAGGTAGGGAAGTTTAACAGACACAATAGGGGGAGGGGGTTTTACATAGATTAGTCAAGGCAGGGAAGTTTAACACACACAATAGGGGGAGGGTTTTTTACATAGATTAGTCAAGGCAGGGAAGTTTAACACACACAATAGGGGGAGGGGGTCTTACACAGATTACAGTCAAGGCAGGGAGGTTTAACACACACATTAAAAATATGTATTTAATGTATTTATTGTTTATTCTGCCTTAACCCTTCATTGCCTTAGCGGCTATCAGCTATGGTAATGAAGCAGCATTTCTGTATTTTTAATAACATTGTGCAGGAGCAGGGGGTCCCCTGAGCTTTGATTTCTGGCTCAGGGAACCCCCTGCTCACTGTACAATATTATTAAAAATACAGAAATGCTGCTTCATTACCATAGCACATAGCCGCAAAGGTAAAGAACGATTCTTTATTGATGTGTGTGTTTTATTTATAATGTATATGTGCAGAGGGTCTCCAGAGCAGAAACGTTTTGGTTTTAGGTCCGTGGACCCCCTTCTCCCCGAGATACAGGCCCCTTTAGGGGGTGCCGGTATCCCTCTGCTTGGTTTACAGGCCGCGGTCACGTGATCGGGACCTTTAAATGTAGAGGGATACCGGCACCTCATAAAGGGGGCTGTATCTCGGGGAGCAGGGGGTCCCCGGACCTGAAACCAACGCGGTTCAGCTCCGGAGACCCCCTGCACATGTACACTATAAATAAAAATATATTTTAAATGTATTTATTTATATTCATTTATTTATTTATTTAGATTTATTTATTTATTTTTTGGGCGGCTGCTGTGTGTGAATTTTTTTTATTGTGGGTAGCGGGGGTGGGTGAAGGGGGTATTAGCCCCAACGGTGGTTGTTTAGGGCTTGCGGGGGGAAGCGGGAGGGGTTAACCCCTTCATGACCGTAGCGGTATTAACTGCTACGGTCGTGAAGGGGTTAAGTGCACCCGCAACCCCCCCGCAAGTCCTAAACTCACACCAAGGGCCAAATACCCCCTTCACCCACCCCCGCTACCCACAATAAAGCGGGCACTGTGGGTTAACCCCTTCATTGCCTTAGCGGCTATCAGCTATGGAAATGAAGCAGCATTTCTGTATTTTTAATAATATTGTGCAGGAGCAGGGGGCCCCCTGAGTTTTGATTTCTGGCTCACTGTACAATATTATTAAAAATACAGAAATGCTGCTTCGCTACCATAGCACATAGCCGCAAAGGTAAGGAACGAGTGTTTATTTATATATGTGTTTTATTTATACTGTACATGTGCAGAGGGTCTCCAGAGCAGAAACGTTTTGGTTTTAGGTCCGGGGACCCCCTGCTCCCCGAGATACAGGCCCCTTTAGGGGGTGCCGGTATCCCTCTGCTTGGTTTACAGGCCACGGTCACGTGATCGGGACCTTGAAATGCAGAGGGATACCGGCACCTCATAAAGGGGGCTGTATCTCGGGAAGCAGGGGGTCCCCGGACCTGAAACCAACGCGGTTCAGCTCCCGAGACCCCCTGCACATCTACACTATGAATAAAAATGTATTTTAAATAATTTTTAATGTGCCGATGTTTGCACAGAGAGAGCAGCGGATCTCTCTCTGCTGCAAACACATCTCGCCCCCGCCGGCCCATAGTATCATTGATGTGCATATACAGTACTGTATGTGTACAGTACTGTATGTTAGGGGTTATAGGGGTTGTTGTTATACAGTGTATATATATATATATATATATATATATATATATATATATATATATATATATACTGCATTACAATTCATGAATTTATGCCATCTGGCGGACACGCGAAGCATTGCAGCTTATTAAATCCTGAACCATTATCAATTAACACATCAACCGCGCATCAGCCGGGCATGACCCGTGGCTTGGAACGCGGCATGCTCCGGGTGAACAGTGTCGCATTCTAGGAACAAGCCAGGGACAAACCGGTGATTTGTTAGAATAAAGTCTGCCGCAGCAGTATACACCTTGTGTATATATAGTCTCTCAGAGACCATTTAGAAATGCTTATGGGGTTGGCACAGGCTGATCTCAGGGAGATTCAGACCAAGCAGCAGACTTGGTGTGATTACAATGCCCATAGCAGCTCATTCATTCCAGGTCAGCAGGGACTTGTTCTGCAGCTCACTCCGCAGAACAAATTAAAGGCTGTCTGGTCTGGACCGTACCCGGTTTTGAGGAAAATGAATGAGTACACCTATGGTGTACAGGAAGATGGTGAGACAGAGAGAAATAGGGCTTATCATGTTAACATGGGTAAGGAGTATTTCCAGCAGAGTGTGGCATCAGTGCTGGCTACTTGTAGCACACTGATGGGGGACCTGGCAAGCAATGCTCTGCCTGACCTCCTAGGGGAATCTAGGCAGGGGGGCACAGGGGAGCAGGTAGGAATAGGGTCCCAGCTCAGTGCACAGCAGCGTGTGCAAGTCAAGGCTATGTTAGAGCAGCATAGAGTTCTGTTCCTGGGTAAGCTGGACAGAACACATATCCCAGATCATCCAGTGGAGACTGGTGATCAGAGACTTCTGCGTAAGCATGCCTATATGGTATCAGCAGAGGTAAAAGGGAGTATAGAGAGGGAAGTGAAAGAGATGCTGGCCCTAGGGGTAATTGTACCATCTCAGAGCCCTTGGGCTTGTCTGGTAGTCCTGATTCCTGAGAAGGGTGCAGTGCTGCAGAGGATCAGGGAGGCAGGGCTGACACTGAAGCCTACAAAATGTGTAGGGGGTATGGCAGAGTTACTGTATCTGGGGCACAGAGGGGGTGGAGGGCACGCAAAGCCAGAACCAGAAGGGGGGAAGGCAATAGGGCAAGTGATGGGGGTTGCAGGCACTGCAGGGTACTACACGAAGGTTGTTCCCAAGTACAGCACCGTGGCCAAACCCTTGACTGACTTGACCCAAAAGCAACTCTCAGTTCTGGTAGCCTGGTCTCCTGCCTGTGACACAGCATGTCAGGCACTTGCAGGCACTGCAGGGTACTACACGAAGGTTGTTCCCAAGTACAGCGCCGTGGCCAAACCCTTGACTGACTTGACCCAAAAGCGACTCTCAGTTCTGGTAGCCTGGTCTCCTGCCTGTGACACAGCATGTCAGGCACTTGAGGCAACACTGGTTAGTGCACCCATGCTGGCTGCACCCGCCTACAGCAAAATGTTCCTGATACAGACCAATGCCTCTGACTATGTTCTCGGTGCTGTACTCCATAAGAGGGGCAAGTTGCTATTCTGGACTCTCAGGAGTGTGACTTCACCATCCAGCATAAGGAAGGCAGTGCGCACGGCAATGCCGATGGACTTTCCCGCCAGGACAATCCTCACAAACTATTATACTCAAGACACAGGCCAGTTAAACCACCAGACGAGGCGATTGTAACACAGCCTGCAATTGAGTAGGGGAGATGTGGCAGGGAAGGGGTTAACTGGGCTTATAATAAAGTTCAGGCCCACTTGGTTAACCCTGACCCGTGTGTTAGGGTCTTAGAGTGTCAGCTCTGGGACCCAGATGTCAAGAATGTATTACTGCAACTGTATACTGATTTTGCGACATTAAAGAATGATGTGATTTTATTTCCTTTCCGGGGATGCTGGGATCAGGAGATTTCTAGGCTGTAAGTTTCAGGGTGGGTTTGGCGGAGAAAGTCTTTGCTGAATGCGTCTATGTAGCGGGGTTCCGGGTTATGGGATACCCCAAAAGTTGTATACAGAGATTGAGTGATATCTTCGGATACTGCTAAGCGCATTACTCCGCCAACCTTGTACCCTGAAAACGCTCTTACGACTCACTGCCAGAGTCCCTACTGCAGCATCTTCCAGACAAGGTAAATGGGTATGAAGGGGTTAAAAGATATCTGCAGGTATACACAGAGTCCTTAGTATAGCATGGGGCTCCCCAGTATAGCAGAGGTACCCCAATACTGTACATGCCCAGGTATCCTGAGCCTAGAGTAGGGGTTCAGGAAGGTGCTCACGCTAAGGTTATGAAGCTGAGCAGATTTGCAGTGTTTAAAAGTATGTTTCTAATGTGTGCCAGGAATGAGGCTAGTGATTTATAGGGCTTTCTAAGTTATAGACTCTGGAAGGCACAGATGGTTACCAAGCTCGGCTCTGGTGTGTCTGTCCAGGGGCCATACTTGAAAGGGCTCAGAGATGCCTAGGTGTGAGGCCATATAGGCCCTGCCATTATTATAGAGCACCCATATCCTGGCATGAAACAAGGCAACCTAACACCCTTTGCTAAACAGCCAGCCGCTGTGGAGCCTCGCACCGTGGCTGGGAGAGGGGGCAGAGGGGGCTATTTCATCTGCCAGGGGAAAAGGCTCAGGGGTGGGAAACCCTGTATGAGTGTTTTAGATTGGTCGTTATGCGGTTGCTAAGGTTTTTTGATTGGGCTGCAGGTTTTCTGGGACCTGGACACCAGAGGTTTGAAAAGCCCTGACACAGGTCAGTTTCTGGTGTTCTAAGTGTGTTCTAAGAGAGTTCTAAGCGTTCCATCAGTTACATCTTGTGTGATTCACCTGAGATTCAGTCCCATTGGAGAAGTTCCACCTCGAGTAAATCGTCTACAATTCTCAGAGGATAAGTGACTAGAATATTCAACAGCCAGGCCAGAGAAATGAAAAGTGGCCTGGAATATTTTGCTGTGTGTTTGCAATTAGGAAAGATTAGTTTTGTTCTCCCAGTTTTCCAAAGTAAGTGTGTCTTTTTACTGTATTTTTGTGTAACATTGTTCTGTGCGTTCATTAGGTGAATAAACGCAATTTATTTTTATCTCTCTGCTTGCTGAATCAATGATCCCGGTAATTAAAAGTTGTAATAAGCTGGGTCCATCGTGACGAGCTTAATTGGTTCTTTCAAATCTAAGGCTGTCACACATTTTAATCGGGTCTGTAACTGTTTCATACGCCCATAATATATATATTATCTTTAACTGTTCATGCAATGTCTTGTATATATTGTATATAATCATTGAAGTAACTGTATTTGTAAATATGTATTTGTCATCATAACTCTGTGCCCAGGACATACTTGAAAACGAGAGGTAACTCTCAATGTATTACTTCCTGGTAAAATATTTTATAAATAAATATTCATTTTATAGTCCGATATAAAATGAGAGGTAATAGCGGTATTACCTCTCTCCAAACAAGCGGCACTGGGACAAGCGTCCCAGTGGTTGCGGGGGGGGGGGGGGGTCGGTAGCCGGTCAGAGTAGTTACTGCCGGGCCCGGTTCTCCATCACCTGCAGGATTCTCCCTCACTGTCCCACGCCGAGGCCTCTGATGCCGACAAGTGCCAGAAGTCGGCTTGTCTCAGCTTCCGGCGTGTGCCGACGTAACAGAGACCCAGAGCGCGTCAGCATCAGACACCTCGACGTGGGAAAGACAGTGAGGGAGAAGACTGCAGCTGGGGGAGAGCCAGGCCCACCGGCAACTGCTCAGATCGGCTTCCAGCTCCCGCAGCCCGCGGCCCCATCCTATATGAGACCATCCCCAAGGTAAGTCTGAATTTTATATGTATTGGGGGGGGGGGGTGTATTTTTTATTATGTTTGGGGGGTGGGTGTATTTTTTATTATGTTTGGGGGGTGGGTGTATTTTTTATTATGTTTGGGGGGTGGGTGTAATTTTTTATATGTATTGGGGGGTGGGTTGCATCTTTTACCATTATGTCCAGTATTTTTGGAGAAGCCACCTGGTGACCCCAACAGGAACTAGTGTATATACATGTATATGATTTATACATATTGCCATCATCAAAATGTATTTATACTGTAATATTGCACCAGCTGCTGTTCTAAGATAGAGAGTCTCTCTCTCTCTCTCTCAAGGTGAATAGAGAGCAAGGGAGGGCCGTCTCTGAAATAATCTCCCCACCCATTCCTCCAAGGACGCCAAACTAAAGCAGGATAGGTTGAACATGAACTCCCTCTCTCACCCCCCTCGATCTCATCCCATCTATTTCCTATTCCTCACCCCTCCTCCCTCACCCCCTCCATTTCTCACCTCCCTCCTTCTCCTCTTACTCCCTCACCACCCTCACATACCAGGCTTCAGTAGAGCATTGCAGCAGAGGAGGAAGACGGTGGGCGGCCGGTGGCAAAAGAGGAGAACTGAAGACCACAGGAGCGGAGCGGCACCGGAGGAAGACAGCTGGCAGAGGGAAAAGAGGGCCGAGGACCACCATGTCAGCGGTGCAGGGCAGCAGAGGCGTTACATGGAGGGCGGCAGAAGCAGCAGCAGCAGAGCATTTACACCATGTGAGCAGCACAGGAGAAAAGCCAGGGAGGAGCTGCGCTGTAGTAGCGGCAGACACTAGAAGTCAGTAAAGACTTCCGGGTCGGACCGCTGGAGCAAGCTCCTCCCCGGCTGTTCTTCTGTGCTGCTCAAATGGTGTCAATGCTCTTCTGCTCCCACCGTCCATCTACCGCCTCTGCTCCACTGACATGGTGGTCCTCTTCTCCACTGACATGGTGGTCCTCTTCTCCAGCTCCGCTCCCGTGGTTTTGAGTCCTCCTCTTCTGCCGCACCACGGGTAAGTGCATTTGTCGAGAGAGAGAGAGAGGGATAGAGAGGGATAAATATTGCCATAGGAAAAAAGAGGCAGCACTCTGTAGTAATTCAAAATAGGTGTATTAAGTATAAAAAGCACACATATACAGACCCAAATGTTTCGGACCTCAAAGAGGGTCCTTCCTCAGGGGGGTGCTGACAAACAATGAATGAGACCAACATATATAGCCCAGGCGCTCGTAATAGTTTGAGGCTGGAGCTGGTTGCCTAGACACCAGAGACGCACTATGACACAGTTCTAACTGCCCACACACATGCGTGCCAGGTGAGGGAGATCGGTTGATTGGTCCTTAGGACTGTGCCTGCAGGATGACTTCAGCGACTGCTGGTGAGGCGAGATTCGCAGGGAATTTGATTATTTAAGTGATGCGGTCTGTGTTTGTACTGGGTTTTTGGGCTATATATGTTGGTCTCATTCATTGTTTGTCAGCACCCCTCTGAGAAAGGACCCTCTTTGAGGTCCGAAACGTTGGGTCTGTATATGTGTGCTTTTTATACTTAATACACCTATTTTGGATTACTATAGAGTGCTGCCTCATTTTTCCTGTGGAAATATTTCTCTATTGTATCTT